>NC_136790.1:27741321-27796321 GCF_951216825.1 Electrona antarctica | reverse complement strand
AGCATGTGTAGCAGTGAATATATACGCTATACTACAGTCCAGCATGTGTAGCAGTGAATATATACGCTATACTACAGTCCAACATGTGTAGCATTGAATATATACGCTATACTACAGTCCAGCATGTGTAGCAGTGAATATATACGCTATACTACAGTCCAGCATGTGTAGCAGTGAATATATACGCTATACTACAGTCCAGCATGTGTAGCAGTGAATATATACACTATACTACAGTCCAGCATGTGTAGCAGTGAATATATACGCTATACTACAGTCCAGCATGTGTAGCAGTGAATATATACGCTATACTACAGTCCAGCATGTGTAGCAGTGAATATATACGCTATACTACAGTCCAGCATGTGTAGCAGTGAATATATACGCTATACTACAGTCCAGCATGTGTAGCAGTGAATATATACGCTATACTACAGTCCAGCATGTGTAGCAGTGAATATATACGCTATACTACAGTCCAGCATGTGTAGCAGTGAATCTGGGTTGACATGCACAGAAATAAAGCCTATACGTCCATATGTGTAGGGTGGGGGATTCAGATTCAGTAGTTTATTTTGCATAACCTCCATTTTAATCACTTAATTTGCAATTTGTGAAGATAAGAGAATTGATTAGTCTTCAGGAGCATTCATGTTTGGCTTTCTTTCTCCCCCCCCCTTCAGTCAATACATCTCCCTGAAAGTCCTGTTGCATTTGACGTATTTGTTGGCATGCTGTTATGTGGAGATAAAACAAGGTAAGAGAACATCACATTCCCTAGTTAATTGGCATCAGAGAGGGAAATGCTGTTATAACTTCATAACTTCTTAAGTCATGCCTTGTGCACAGCTAGACGTACAGCATTGTACAAAATTTACATTTTAATGAAATATTTGAATAAGTACTTGAAATTCACTCTACCAGGTCCCCCAGTTCTAAAACCAACATTTCATGTTTGTGTTTTGAATGGCAGCGTCAGAGAAATTATCATGCCAGTCATACAGATTAGGAGGGCATCAGTGTAAAGTCACAGGCTTCCTCAATCAAGGTTCACTGCAGGTAAACACTACCCATGACATGTTTAAATGATAGCTTTTTTTTTAGAAGGGAACAAACTGCCTCGCAGACAGTCACTGGAAAATGAGAGGACTGGTATGGCAGAATCAGAGACCATGAAAACACTAGACCAAAATTCCATTCAGTAAAATAGAATTGTGCATTTGTACAATAATGTTAGAGATATCAATAATGTGGTTATATCATATATACTTCTTTTACATAAAACGTCAAAACATGGAGGTTCTAATTGCACAATACGTAACATCAATGCTGATTTTTGTGTGGCAAAATGTCTTGTCTTGGCCAAAATAATAACGAAAATGATCATTAGAACAGCAGCCGCTTTAGAAAAATCAGACCTGTCTGAACTGAGTGGTGCTGTACTGTACTGTGTGTGTGTGTGTGTGTGTGTGTGTGTGTGTGTGTGTGTGTGTGTGTGTGTGTGTGTGTGTGTGTGTGTGTGTGTGTGTGTGTGTGTGTGTGTGTGTGTGTGTGTGTGTGTGTTAGGCAGCGAACAGTGACAGTTGGTGGTGGAAAAAATGCTATTTCCGTGCTCGGACGGACGGCTGGGCAATGGAATGGCTGCACCACTCAAAAAGTAAATATTCATATAACATTATGTCCTTCAATTTGGGTTAAGAATGGATTAGATTTTTCTATACACTTAAACTGGACTCTGGTGGGAAATGTTTCCCCCTCCTGGGTTACATAATATATTGATTATTTATTAACTCACAACATTTTATTTTAAACTCCTGATAATTTCCTGACTGGCCCATGTGCCATGTTAATGTTGAACCATCGAGGCAGGAACTTGGGTCTTTTTCATTTGACTAAAATAGAAGGGTAAAGATATTTGAACCCATGACCTTGTGGTCCAAAAGCAAGAGCTCTACCTACTGAGCCATCTGGACACAATCAGTTGTGTCATCGTTAACAGTAAAATCATTTTGTTTTTGATGAATTTGATGAAATATTATGATTGAATATTGTGTGTCCTTGTTTTGGGCATGTCACTATCCATTACTACAGTGTGTTCGCTGTTCATGTTTTCACGTACAAACTTCTCTTCAACTGGGATTTCAGATAATGGTCCAGAGATTGTGTGTAGAACATTTCACGCAAATCGCTCAAAAATCCAGGCAGAAAATCAGGTATGAGCATTTTTTAAACTGCTTAAAATGGCGGAAAATCTGAGGGCGGAGCTTACTGGTCAAAGTGACAGATGTGTTCCTCATGAGTTGATGAACATGTGGAAACAAGTGCTACGGCCTTTGGTCAAACGGGGCCTGAGTTATGCCTGTTCAAAGGTTTCATTTTCAAAAAATTGCTATAGCGCCCCCCTTTGACCAATTGGAGTAATACTGGTTTCAGTGCTATTTCGCATGACCCCATACTGTAAAGTTGCATAAGCATATGATCATTTAGCTGGGGACCCCCTGGAACTCCCTCAGGTACCCCTGGGGGTCCCCGGACCCCACTTTGGGAACCACTGTTCTAAAGGTCAGAGGTCAAAAGTCAGAACATGAAAGTTGTTCGGCATGAGGAGACGCATATGGGTATCAAAGTTGTATTTCTGACGGTCAAACGGTTCATGAGCTAGCCATGCTATGAACTATAGCGCCACCATTTGGCCAATGGTCGTGGGCTTTGCATCATCACCGTTTGGCATGGCCCTCTACCATATTCCAGAGTTTGGCGAAAACCGACTGCACAGAAGTTGAACTGCTATTTTTGGCGGAAGAAGGAGAAAAAAAAAAGACAAAAACAATAAGGGACCCTTCTGGACTTCTTGGTCCCTTAATTATATTTAGTGCTGCTACATGTAAAGAATATACTTTATGTAAGAGACAAGAGTGGAGTAGATGCAATGGAACTCCATAAACATGATAGAAACGTTCTTTCCTATTTCCTGAAGGGACACATTAACTGGGTAAAATATAATGCTATTGCTAGTGCAGTGTCTCTCAACCTATTTTGGGCCAGTGCCCCCTATCCAATATTCAGGTCTCGTTAAAAGGTAATATATATTAATTCATTTGATTATTTGGTTCCAATTCTGGGTTTTCTCAAAGGTTCTTATACTGTCTTAAACTGGCAGTCCTATATTTCGATAATACTGAGCTAATCAGGATAATTTCTTTGGGGTTTTTCAGAACCATATACAATTTTTTCTGGTGGTCTGGATATATTATATTTTAAGGTTTTGGTGTCATACTTACATTATTTAGTTAGTTTAGTATTAAAATAAAAATATTCTCATCAAAATGGTTAAATTAGAACCATCAGTTACGGGCGGTTATTGCGACTGTAGGTCGCATTTACTATGAAAACCTGAATTTCTGTGTGCCACGTCACGCCTAAATATATGGTCACGCCTCGTGACATCATACCTCCATATATGGTCATGCCTCGTGACATCACGCCTCTATATATGGTCATGCCTCGAGTCGTGACATCACGCCTCCATATATGGTCACGTCTCATGACATCACGCCTTCATATAATGGTCACGCCTCATGACATCATGCCTCAACCATATATGGAGATGGCCACCATATATGTCCATCTCCATAATGAAGATCACGACACTGACCTCATCTCACCCTGGATAACCATACATGGAAAAGACTGGATCATCACCTAGATCTGCATATATGGAGCCGGCCTGCAACTCTACATCTGACCTCAAACCTTAGATCTCCATATATGGAGCTGACCTGTTCTGACATTCCATATGTTGATCCATCCCCACCCGTTCTTCCTGTTCTGACATTCCATATGTTGATCTGACCTCATCAAACCCTGTACACTCAAGACACGCTCCATATATGGCCATATATATGGAGAATTCATTCCATATGTTGATCTGACCCCCCATGCCAAAGCACCAGCGCTCTCCCAGCAGTCTGCCGTCACCCAGGCGGATGCGTGCACGCGACCCTCGTCCTCAGGGCGTCTTACTGGTATAGAATTGTTGTATTATGTTTGGGCCCTGTCATATCAGGCCCCTCTCACAGCACTGAATGACATATCAGGCCCCTCTCACAGCACTGAATGACATGGCTGGCATGGCCCTGTCATATCAGGCCCCTCTCACAGCACTGAATGACATGGCTGGCATGGCCCTGTCACAGGTCCTAGCTGTCATGTTACCATGGTACCATGTTACCAGCCCTGTCACAGGTCCTAGCTGTCATGTTACCATGGTACCATGTTACCAGCCCTGTCACAGGTCCTGTCATCTTACCATGGTACCATGTTGCCATCCCTGACATCCCTGTGACAGGGATGTCAGGGATGTCTGACCGAGAAACATTACTATAGTTTGTACTGTAGCGAAAGATGATACAAACTCAATGAGAGTAATTACCATTGGCTACTCACAAGAATGACTAATTAATACACTTCAATCAGTCCTGCTCTTCCCAAGTTACCAGTTAATTGCTCAGACTGTCTTTGAAACCTAGCTGTGCCTAATATCTAGACGAAAAAGTGGGCCCAGGCCCAGCTGTGTATTAATGTGCATATAGTGTTAGTGCTAGTGCTGCTAGCATGCAGGCCCTGTCTTGTTTAGAGGGGGGCATGCACCGAGGCATGCCTTTTGAACAGCAGGTGGTAATTGAAACAAAACAAGGGCTGATTAGGGAAGCGTCTGGCAACTCATGATCCAAACAGTGCGCTGCCGAGAAGCCCAAACACAAGAGCCCTGGAATAAAGTGGTCATCATCTAATTAACAGAACACGTTTTAATTACAGAGTAAACCAAGCAGTGCAGTGTGTCAATTTAACTGATGTGGTAAGTGCCAGTTTACAATATCAGAAACAGACAAATAATTGGAATCTAATTACAAGCAGGTCTATTGCACACCAGCGCCTGCAGCCCATCTTAATAAACAATTTTTTACATCAAACCATGAATAGCAAATACTGCAAGGCTGCTAATTGCCTTGCTGTAATATTGGGAGTGTGCCAGCTTTGACTATTTGAATCGAGCTCTTGTGTGGATAGATGCTGCTGTGCCACACTTTAATTAGAATAAAGTGAACAGCAGATTTCCAGTTGATTGTTCTCACAATCCAAGGGGTAGAAGAAATGAGAGCCTATTCTGGCTATTCAGATTATATAGAGTAGACAAAGATAGATGGATATACTGTGTCTATATGGTGGTCCATTATCCGATTAATATATCTGAGGGACAAACTAATGACTGCTATTTCCCAATCATATTTAATCCAAAATTGAAGGTCAATCATAGGTGAATCAAGTCTCTCACTGCAAATGTATACAACATATGTAAGGTATCTGAAACGAAAAAAATATAAATATATATAACTATCCTGTCTCCTACCCAGGGCCTCCAAAATTTGGAAGGCAGTCATAGCCACATGGAAGGGGATCTGGAAAATGAATAACTAATTTATACATATGTCTTTATCACATGACTATAGAGATAATGTGTAATGATTAGTGTGATGTTTGGACAAAATTAGTAATATTAAAAGAAATGTATTTTGCAGCATACAAATTTCAGATTCTGCTCTGGCTGGGAGTGTGTGTGCAAACTGCAAAGTTTCACACCAACGATGCCTGAGATTAGCTGGTCACACGCACACACACGCACACACACACGCGCGCGCACACGTGCACACGCACACGCACACGCACACGCACACACACACACACACACACACACACACACACACACACACACACACACACACACACACACAGTATAGTGTGGCGAAAACAGTTGCCAGCCCCGGCCTTCGGCATGGCAGAGAGTGAGACAATAAATTGAGCGTCCACCCAAATGCATGAACACGTTTCATATGAAGTCAAAACACTCATTGTTGTTTCCTGCAGCTTATGGTCTTGGTCATACAGTAGGCTTGGTGAAAACAACACAGAGATGCATAATCTCACACGCTGGGGGATGTACTGCCTGCTAAAAAGATTGGTCACAATTTGAAATTGTCCCCATTAAATCTTGTCTTTCAAAGCTCTTAATTAATAATAAACGTGACATTTATGTATTGGTGCAATAAGCTGAGGGAGAAACGATTTATGTCACCCAAAGCTTTTTAACGAATCAATGCAAGTATTTGTAATTGCTTGTTTCACAAGATTAAAAGTGCTTAGAGTTGATCCCTGTCTCCTGTTTAGTGGCCAACATGACCTGTGCCTCTGTCATAAAAATGCAAGACTTGGTCATCAGCATTAGTTCCCATCAAGAAATCTATATCGCTAATATTTCTGGATTTTTAATGCATTTACAATTTATAGCTTATCAAACGCAGTTACCTAAATTGCTGTTAGGAAAAAGACAGTTTAACTGTCTCTTTTTAATTGCAAGATAATTTAACGTTGAAACTGGCATGATAGTGGGCTATGGAGTTCTGCAGGAGATGACAAACAGTGAATCTTGAACTATTCCTACAGTTTACCTCCTAAAAACATTACAATATCAACATAATACTATAGAGAAACTCTAAATACCCAATCCATATTTATGTTCTGGACCGTAAGGGGGGTAATTTCTTCTGTGTGTGAGCTTTTAATATATACTGACTGTAGGCAATGTGATTGTTAAACAGGAGTTTAACACGCATTTTGAGGCAATAAACAGTTTGATTGCACTGGTAATGATTGTTTACACTGAGGTGAAGTTGAGGCACCCATGTATTTATAGCTTATTTCACAGATATAAGTCAAGGATCTTTGAGTCTATGTTTAGGAAAACGTAGCATTCCTCATCTGACTTGCTTAGAGTGTGCTTTTGTCTGCAAGCTACTGCCTCTAAAAACAGATGACGACAGACTCGGTGGGGAAAGAATCTGAACAACCAGCATTTTATTGCATGTATAGAATGCTCACGTCAGCCATCGCCACTGACTACAACAGAGTGGTCTGCAATCAGACAGATGCGGAACGATGGAGTTACAGACCCACAGAAGTGATGAGCAGTATTTCTCTCTCTATAAACCAAAAACAGGACAAAGAAAAAGATGGTGAAAAAAGTCTACAGAACATTGGTCAACAAAGAGTTTAGCTTGACCAAGCTAAAGGCTGGGATGAGAGCACCACTTGTGGACTTGCCACCTCGGTCTGTGAAACAGGAAAACGAACCAATCCCGCAGGCGATGTGAGTGACAGAAGGAAGGAATGGTTTGTGGCTGACAGTGGGGTTGATGGTGATGACGGATGAAACGATAGTAAACATGTTGGTTGAGTGGATTGGTGGGGGTGTCATGTCTGAGAATCGTGATGCCACAGAGCCTGTGGTCACAATGTCAACTGAAAAGCCATTTTTGGCATCTACACTTAGTACAGAGTCAATGCATGTGATCCCATAACCTGCGCCCGACTTACGTTGTCTATACCTGCTGTGTGCTTGGTTTTAGTCATTTTTAAAAATAATCCAACTTCAAACTAGTGGAGATAAAAATATAGATATTTTGATGCCCAGATTGTAAATGTGGTGTGTATTTGACCTGTGGTGTCACAATGACAGGATGAATGGGACATGTACATGTATCTTTGATACGAGTAAGTGCGAATGACATTTCCTCAAACCCCCGCCACCCCCCATACACACACACAAACCCCCAAATGAAAGAAAAACAGTATATATTCTTTACATCTTGGCACTGCATATTTTACTTCTTTTTTTCCTATTAATTTCATATAAAATATCATTAGATTGATACACCCATATATTATTACTGACCACTTTAACCATACAATCCCCATCACTGTGACCCTGGAATTAGTCATGCAAGAAGATATCTCTTCGTCTCAGGGAGGAAATATACCAGCCCTTCCCTTGGAGCAGTAACTGTAACATACGGCCACAGAAGGCAGTGGTTGGACCATCAAAACGAAGTATCAAAAAACAGCTTTAACACAAAGAGGGAAATGAAAACTGTACAAAATGCGGTCAATAACAGAGAAAAGTCTGTCTTATTCTATATTACAGTTTAAAATCCCGAATTGGGGATAATCCCCAGTCCCCCCCCCCCCCCCCACTCCCCCAAGCCTGCCCCCAGCACAGCTCGCCCAGACGTCTGCATGGATGACTTGTTTTTTAAAGCAAGGTTTACTAAGTAAAATACATTTGCAGCACAGTTTGCTATTCCAATACATACAGCAGTTTTCTCATAGCTATTTCATCGTTAATACAAAGCAGTTGCGAGAAAGCAAACAGAACAACAAAATGTATTTTTTCATTTTCGTCATGATCTTTGAAAAGAAACAAGTAAACGAAAGGACAGGAGAGACAAAAGGACGATGCTGACATTATGTACAACCTATAGGAAAGCCCTCAAAACAACCATCAGAGAGTAGACCCACTTAAGGTTGTACATTATGTACAACCTATAGGAAAGCCCTCAAAACAACCATCAGAGAGTAGACCGACTTAAGTGAACAGTGGCACATAAAGCTGGGTGAGATATCTTTCTATCCTTAACGAACACAAAAGGCCTGAGGTTTGGATTGGCTTTGGGAAAAAAAAAAAAAAAAAAAGTTGAAACCCTCAAGATAAACAAATTAATTTCATTTCCATATTTTTTTTTTTTTTGTATTTTTAAATATGTTTTCTCTCTACAATTTCAGACTACACATGCAAGACATACAACTAAGTGCAACTGAGTGAAATGTTTGTTTTCTTTCCGTCTCGTTTAATTTAATCATTCCCTATAGGTTTGAACTGAGGTATGCGTACAAAGGTTGTTTTTTCTCATGCTGTTATCTTTAGTAATGTCAAGCTACACATGCTGAGAATGTCCTAATCTACCAGCTCTTTTGCCCCTTGTTTGTGAAAACCAAGACAAAACCAGTCAGGGGATTGTGGACAGGCTGCCGGTCCTGTTCTCACGGCCCAATCCCAGCTGTTTCTGACCCATCCCACAGCTGCCTGGACTTTAAAATACATCTTCTGGAAACCACAGATTGCCCATTGCTTTCATAACAGAATTCATGGCAAACTTGTTGGGAAAACAAAACGAAAATAATGAACAACATGAAGTACCTTGTACCCAGCTTATTTAGTTGACAGGAGTGTTTTTTAATATAAAAAAGTATTACGTTGACAGAAACTAAAACACAATCACAAAAGCCTTGCCATGTTGACAAAGAACAGTGGAGTCCCATCGAGATAGCAGAACCCCTACAAAGTGGCATACAATCATTTGAAAAGCATACAAATTGATAAAAAAAAAAGAACAAAACAAAATATGAGAGAGAGAGAGAGAGAGAGAGAGAGAGAGAGAGAGAGAGAGAGAGAGAGAGAGAGAGAGAACATTGAATCATTGTGTGGTCCAGTTGAAGTATAGAATCCTTTTCACATTGTTCTCCTGCAAAGCGTTACTGTCTTCTGCTGAAACATCATCCCAACATTATCTACAGACCCTTAATGTTGCACAGAAATCTGTTCCTGACCACCAGCTCCCTTTTTTCTCCATGTATTGGCACGAAATCAAAGATCCCCTAATTTGGTCATAATGTTAGTCAGACTATCTCTGCACCTCCCATTTCAGTTTTGGTCGCTGCCAAAGTCACTGCAGTTGTACTGCTCAAGACACCCCCTTCCTTTGGTTTGTAAAAACAAAATGTGATTTAAACACCAGTTTGAAGAACATTTTCACTAATCTATTCTATTCTGCCATTGACTTGACAGCTGAGACTAATACTTCCCATAATAGATCCCTTCATATCCTGTATCAGAGCATGGAGGAGAACTATTTGGCCATACCTTGCTATTGCATGGAAATGAGAACATCGACTGTCTTGACTTTGTAGTTTATCTTTGGTAGTCACAGAACAAGATATTAGACACAACAAAACTAAAAATGCCAAGTAAAACATAGAAATAATATTAACAATAAATTAAAAGGAAAAAAATGCAAAGTGGTTGGTTGCAGTCTTCGAAGAAATTGATTCATTTTTTAAAAATGAATCTACTCGGTTTCATATAATCTATTCTATTGTGAATTCCACTTGCTTCAAATTTGGGCTGACTTTACTACTATTTAATGTTTGCGGTGGCATTGACCCTCACTCCACATTTCTTCAATGTTACATGTTGTAATAATAATAATAATAATAATAATACATGTTTGGGCCCTTAAACATGGCTGTCAAATGCTGGAATGTGCAATGTTTAGGTCTTATTGCAAGTCTTGGGATTATCCCTAGATGAAGGAAATTAATATTATATCTGATGCTATGATAATTATTAATCCTCACTGAAACTCAAAACTACTAGTCACACATGCGGTGGTAAAAAAAAAAAAATATATAGGGAATGCACGTTTATCTTCAAGCATGGGCTCCACGGATGAAATTACAGCATTAAAAAGCGGACACGTCTGAGTCCCAATGACAGTTGTGTTCAGGAATCACAATTAGTTGGTCTAAAACATTATCTTTGCAGTGCACACACCTGACATGTTCATTCTCCCTCCCAATCACCGGGAGCACGGAAGTGATCAGAAATTCTGTTGCGGCTCAACACGCTCTGTCTGTCGCGAGGGGCTGTTTTTAAAGTATCATTTCATAAGGGACAAATCATAACCTGCATGATTTCTCTGTCATTCATTCGCATCTTAAATTAAACTTCATCGATGCGTGGAGAGAGCCTTCATTACGAGTAGTGCATCGCCAATGGACTTCATGAGCTGGAGGGAGATGGGGGTGGGTGGGGATGGGGGGTTACACATCAGGGGAGGTGATATTCTGAAGCACGTGGAATAAATGACAGAAAAATACTACTTGGTATTTGACATTCTGTTTCACGTGTATAGGTTATATATATATATATATATATATATATATATATATATACATATATATGAAACAAAGTAATTCATGGAACAACATGAAAGGAAATCAAACATTCATCATCAAGTGCTGACCACAGAATCTCCACAGCAATGGGCATGAGGTCTGATCAGTTTAAACGAATTTAAACACAAATAATAAACCATAACAAAAAAAAAAAAGCAACATCGACAACAGCAATGAACAACAAGACATACACGTTGGTATTTTTGTAACCCCTCATCCCCCTGAAATAAAACACACCAGAATAGAACTAAACAACACAAATATCCCTCCCACCCTAGCTGGAAGCAAACCAAAAGGAAAGTGTTGAAGGCAGTGACAGTGAACGAAAAAAGTCCATGCTCACTTTCGCTCGCACATGCACACACACGGTGTAAATTAAATGTCAGTCATTCTCTCTCTCTCACTCTCTCTCTTGAGAGTGTGTGTGTGTGTGTGTGTGTGTGTGTGTGTGTGTGTGTGTGTGTGTGTGTGTGTGTGTGTGTGTGTGTGTGTGTGTGTGTGTGTGTGTGTGTGTGTGTGTGTGTGTGTGTGTGTGATGAGAGAGAGGAGGGAAGAGAGTTGACCCCTCTGCAGTCCGTCCGTGCTCAGTGTGGATGAGGCTGCATGCAGTCCTTTCTGGCTGCACAGTGAAGGTCCCTGTCCATTCTCCAAGGCTGACCAGGGGCATGGCCCCTCCCCCCGTACCAAACAGGTCCATCCAATCCATCGTAAAGTACAAATAAAGTCTGGTCTGTTTTTATGTTTTCGTTTTTTTTTTTTGTATTTCACTTAAATCAAAAGTAGAAATAAAACCAAAAGAATTGCGCCCAAACTGGGACATATTCTCATATTCTGTGTGTGTGTTTTTCCACTATGTATTGTAAATGGCACTACAAAAGTCAGTCAGAGATATTTTGAGAGCTCAGTGTTTATCTGCGGAGCTGTAGTACGCGGTCTCCCAGGTGACCCGGGCTTGTCTCTGCCTTTGAGGCCAGGGGTGGGCAGTGGGATTGGGGGCAGGGGTTTGAGAGAGAGAGAGAGGAGACGGGGGAGATTGGGGGAGGGTGGACGAGCCTTACAGCATGTCATCGTGACCATGGTCATCGACATCGTAATCTCTGTGGTGATCGAAGTCTGGACTGTGATTGGCCGTCGTCACCAGGGAGAGGGGCCCTTCGTGGTCTTCGGGGTCCAGTGGTTCCTCCTTAATGTACTGATGCCTGAGAGAGGAGAAAACATGCACAGGGAAAATCAAGACCCTGACAAAAGAACCGTTGTTACAGTAATCTCACTGTAATCTTGAACCTTGTTAAACCTTTTGCACCAAGAAGACAAAAATGAAGAAGCAATTCAAAAAGACACGAGACGACATGTATTGATTCAGCGCATAAAGGAATAGAAGGAGGGCAACGTGCACAAAAACAAATGTCTAGCTTTAATGAAACTCTTGAGTGGGGGCCCTCAACTGGCACCCAACGATAATTTCAACCCTTTTCTTTTGAGGTATTCCAATCCTGGGAAACCTGCAGGCTCGTTTTCTTTTCTTTCTTTCTTTTTTTTTTTCATGGCAACCGACAACAGGGGTATTCACTTAGAATTGATAAATGAGGAAGATTAACAACGTGAGACGAGGCGAAGAGAGAATGGACTCTGAGGAGAGCGAGCGAGCGAGTCGTTGTCAGCCTCCTGGTGGCGGTGGATCAGCAGCGCGCTGTGTGTTCCCCCTTCCTACTCGTTAACATGCACAACCTGCGAGGCGGGTCTCCAGAGGACGACCCCGAGCCCGCTTCTATCATTAATCAACTTCAAGCAAAAGCAAAAAAAACAAAAAACACAGCGACCAGACACCGGGCGTACATACGTACTCAGCTTTTAAACTTCCAGAATTAATGCATATTTTCAAGTGCGCGTGTCAATAAGGGGGGAGAAAAAGCCGCTTGGCAGGGAAACGGTGCACAAACTCTGCACAACGCTGCGATAAGAAACAGAGCCCTTATGAGAATAATAACGCTGTCACTTGTAAACAAGGCGGAAAAACATGAGTCCTCCCCTCCCCTCAGCAGCACCGGGTGAAAAGAGAAGCGAGATGAGATCTGCCAAATTTCTCATTACAGAAAGAGAGCAGGAATAAAAGCGCACAGGGTTGAGGGTGGGGGGCGGGGGACGGGTGCACAAGGCCCGGCTGTGGCAGAAAGGAGGGAAAAAAAACCAAACATTATGAGCAGCTGCAGGAGACTTCCAGTTCTCTAACCTGCGGTGCCAGCAGCGTGCCGTAGCGAGGAGTCAGAGCGGTGTCAGCGCGCGGTACCGGGCTCATTTACAACAACAACAAGGGACGACTGGCACGTCCTCTCGTGCGGGGGCCTAGCCGCGCGTCTGATTTATTCACGGCGGGACGTCTTGTGTGATTTGCAACAATTGTGATGGAAAGAGCGATGCTCCTATGCTAATGAGCTGACATATTTTGGTGTAAATTATGAAAAAGGAGGAGGAGGAGGGGGGGGGGCGTGGTAAAGTAAAGTCAGCTTTACCATCGCTTTTAGATCAAAGTAACTCGACAAGTCCCATCGCCTCAGGTCTGACTCCCTGGCTGCAGGGCAAACATGAAATTGTTATTATTATGCTATTGAACTGCATGCTGATTCCACACTGCTTGTAATTAGCCTTCTCTGGGTACCTCTTCTCATCTGGCTGTTGAAGAGAAACACTCTTGTTTCCTTGCGGTGTAAAAAGCTGTGTTGTGTCAAGCTGCATGTGCAGCGTGACACATGTGGCAAACACATGTCTCGTACTGCATTTACTAGGCTGTGCAACAGTGGTGGCTATCAAAATGTCTGTAGAACTATGTATGTGGTACAGAGGTTTGAATGGGGAGTGAATCATATATCTTATAGTTTACAGGATATTTACAGGATATCTGCAAAGGTGGAATATAGGCTAAGCTATGTTAATGGTTACAGTGGGTTAAAGGTAACACAGTGTTGTACATTTCATAAAGTTGTCCTGCATCCATGTTGAGTGTTCAACATTTAACAATCGGCAGTGTGCAGAAAAAATATAACAAAGCAGACCGTTTTTAAAAAGAAAACGAAAACAGACGATTTGGAAGCTTATGCTCATAGTTGTGAAAAGCACACGAGAGAGAGAGAGAGCGAGAGAGTTTGGGCTCTATCAGCCTACAGATAGACAGAGGGGCAGAGAGGAGAAACAGGCTGCCCCTGGGCCAGCACACCCATCCTGTCTCAGCCTTTCCTGTTCCACAGCCATGCTCAGAGCTATGTTCACAGTGATTAGGGATGGCACTTTCCTCCATTTGGCCAGGAGCTCATTACTGCACCTTCCCTTTTTTTGTTTTCAGGCAGAATTTCCCCTTTAGCTCAGACATTTCAGGAGCCCCCAGCCCCCACCTCCTCGCTGCACATCGGTGGTCTGCCCCGACATCTGGAAGCGATGCGGCCTGCGCCATATTATTTTAGGCTTCAAACAACTTAGCAGACACTCCTATACAACAAGTGAACGGGGGGGGGGCGGGGAGAAGCTGTGGTTTCCAGGGCGACCACAACTTTCCTAACACGAGGATCTTGGATCATGTCTTCCAGACTAATTATGCTTTTGTGTTGTTTTTTTCTTTTCGACGGCTTGGAGGGCTTTTTGGGGGGGAAAAGAGAAGTGTTGCGGCTCGTGTTCCGACAGCAGCTCTGTCACTTTTTGCGTTCTGGCATTTTGTAAATATTTTAACAAATTGGAAGTGGTGATTGTGGTGGGATTCAATTTGGCGGCAGACGGCAGGACACATTTTTGAACTGCAATAAAGGAGAGTTTATAAACTTGCTGTTGGAATAACAGAGGGGGACTGGAAGCCACTGAAAGGTGGAGTTTCCTCTCCTTACAGGGAGGCCTTCCACAACTCTGGCCGTGACCCTAACGTACAACCACTCCAATATCATCCCTCTCTCTTTATTTATTGTCCTCCTTTTTGACACTGTGTCTTTTTCAACATATTTTTGGGTAATTTCTAGAGGCATTTTGGGTGGGCATGGAAATTCAAGGAGTTATTTTGTTCACCGCACACATCCAAAAACTATTTTATTTGGAAAACGGTTGCTCTGTGTGTGTGCGGATAAAACTCTTGGCTTTCTTTTTACTTCTAAGACAGACAGTGGTGGAGGTAGAGAGAGTGTGCGTGCGTGTGTCTGTGTGTGTGCGTGTGCGTGTGCGTGTGCGTGTGTGCGTGTGTGTGTGTGTGTGTGTGTGTGTGTGTGTGTGTGTGTGTGCGTGCGTGCGTGCATGCGTGTGAGTGTGCGCGTGCCACTCACATAGCTGGAAAGGGCGAGCGTCCCGGGCTGCTGTCACTGCCGTTGCTGTTTCCATGGTCCATTGCTCCATTCATCTCCTCGCGGATGGCGTTGGCCAGGGAGTTGAGGGTGGGACTTCCAATGGAAGCAGTAGTGTATAGAGGTATGTTGTTTTCTGCCATCGAAGCCTGAAAAGCATGTGCCAAAGCATTAAATGCAAAGCGGAAGAGAGCTGTCAGCACTTTTCTGCAGTCTACCAGTCTCACACCTTGCACGCACATCTGCACCTCCCACCCCCCAAACTCAACCCGACCACAAAAACTAGAGAATAACTTGACCAGGCATAATATGAGGTGGAGACAATTATCATTTCCTGCCTTTCTTTCACAGTGGGGAGAAATGGGGGCTGAAGGTATAGTGTCTGTCTTTGTTTTTTACCTGGAAGGCGGCAGAGAGCGCCGGACCGTAGCCCAAGCTGGTCTGAATGTTCTTCACTAAGGTTGGACTTCTGCAGACATAGAAATTACATTACAACATGAAGACTCGCATTTCTCCTGGTTCACATTCCTGCAGGATCACGTTTCATAAGAGAAAATCAATGCTCTTAACTTTATATATGATGACTAAATACATTTACTGGTGTCGTTAATGTGGCCATTAAGGCTAGTAAGAGTTATAGGCTCTAAGAAGTTCTATCACATGACAATAGCACACAATCACGTCAATGTCAGGCACTTCACATTAGAAAGGAAAACGCAGAAGCAGGTGTGGATGGAGGAGGCGGATCAGGTGAAAGCGTGATATAATGGAGCTTCTCAACACAAAGGCATGATGGGAACACGGAACACAGCAGAGCATGCGGTTGGGAGGGGGTTGAGTGTTTGAAGAGAGGGGGCGGGGGTTTGGGGAGGGCGGAAGTGCTTACTGTACGAGCAGCTCATCATAGTTCTCGTCTGCGGGGTATTTCCGAGGGCGGCCTCGCTGCACGTGGCGGCCGCGCTTAAACTCCTCATCATCAACGGTCCAAAAGGACCCAAACTCATCCTCTACTCTCACAAAGCACTTATGCAGGGAAAGGTTGGTGCGAACTGCACCCTGGGAGGAGAGCGAAACCAGCGGGAATGCAGCCAGACGCAGATGCAGTGATCAACGGGACAAAGGAGGACACAACACAGACACAGACAGACAAGACACACACACACACACACACACACACACACACCATCAGACAAGACGGGACAGGACAGACGGGACAACGGAGGTAGGGAGAGGGTGAGGATCATAATGAAAATAAGCACAAGCCAATGTGGGGGTTATGGCGCGTCACCCAAAAGCCCTTCTGAAAGCAATGGAGGAGGAGGGGTGGGCAGAGGGGGAGAGGAGTCACGCCAAAGCAAGCAGGGACTTTGGACATTATGACACAGACAATGAGATGGAGCAGCACCAGCCTCTTCCATCAATCAACACCGAGACAGACGCCAGGCAGCGACCTACCCGCTGATCTTCTGCGGCCGTCTCTTTTGGAACTCTAGTTCGTCCACTGTCCACACAGCCCCTTTTACGTTTTCTACTCGCACAAAACACTTGTGAAGACTAAGATTATGCCGGACTGCATTCTGCAGTTGGTGTGAAATAAAAAAATAAAATAAACACAAAGAGAGAGAGAGAGAGAGAGAGAGGGAGGAAGAACAGGGTATAGCTATCAGTACAGTAAAGAAAACATCTATGTACAAGTGAAGAATTAATTTCAGAAGGAGCACAATATTTAGACAGGCACATGATAAAACCTGGATATTACGACAATAAGATCAGCAATGCACTGGCAGTGAACTCAAAAGTATCAAATGACTAAAACATTTTGTAAATATTTCCCCAGTTTCCATGGTGACATGGTCCTATTATCATGACGCCCCTTTGTTTATCGTTCACAGGGCTGCAATAAATGATCAACCCGACGCAGGCCAACTGACTCCTAAGGTCTCGGAAACTAATAACAATATTGCATGAAACTAAAAGAAAGGTATTGGTCAGGTTGGTTGTCGCTTTCAATTGGTATAACTTTGAACAAAAAATAAATAAACTAAGGAGAGGACTATTTTCTGCTGTGATTGTGTTGGCTTATGTCATGCTTTTCTATAAAGTATACAGGCAGCCCTTTGTAAATACACTGATCACTGAGCCATGAGGGTGGACCTGTTTATATATCATCCCTTTGCTATGCCAAAGCTATATTGAGAGCATGTGTATATAAAAGGTGTGTGTGTGCGCGCGCGTGTGTGTGCGTGGCGCATGTGCACGTGCGCATGTGTGTGTGTGTGTGTGTGTGTGTGTGTGGGCATGTGGGATCCAATGTTTATAACTCCAATGTGCCCCTATGGAAGGCCTGTCAACGACCAGTGGTGCAGGCAGTGTGAGAGCTGAGGGAAGACCTGTGAACAGCCGGGGGGTGTCTGTCTCTCTCTCTCTCTGTCTGTCTGTCTGTCTGTCTCTCTCTCTCTCTCTCTCTCTCTCTCTCTCTCTCTCTCTCTCTCTCTCTCTCTCTGTCTCTCTCTCCATCAGCCTTTGATGCTTCATTCCTGTCTCTACATCTTTGTGTTTATTCATTATTTCACTCATTTTTCTCCTTTTCCTTTTTGAAAACTAAACCTTCTGTTTGGTGTTGGTTAGGAAAAATAATGTGTTCCTTGTTTAAAGTACGTGCGTGCGTGCGGGCGCACGTGAGTGCGTGCGTGCGGGCGTACGTGAGTGTGTGTGCGTGCACATGTGTCTGTCTGAGTGTGTGGAGCTCAGCCAGGAGTCACTGGCAGAGCCCTGCTGTGTGAAAGCCATGCCACCCACAACCCAATCCTCTCAACTATTAGCACGGTCCTTTGTTTTTCTCCTCCCCTCTTACAAGAATGCACATTTTCCCTTCATTGGTTTTTGCTGTGAGGCTCCAGTGTTTATGTAAAGGGCGGTTCATTTTGGAAAGAATAAGTGAGTTATGTAGAGTTATGAATTAGGTAAAGACTAAAGACCCCTTTATAACATTAATATGTTTGGCTATCACTGTTTAATTCCCCCCCAATGTCAACATGGTGCCTCTGTTCCCTGTTGTACCAGTTTAAAAAGGCCCAGGAAGAAGGAAGGAATAATTACCTTCCACGTTGCCGCGTTGCGCCTGAAATATGCAAACATTCGTGTGAACCAGTTGTAGATTTCGTTTAGTGTTAGCTGCCTCTCTGGAGATTCAAGAATCCCCTGGATGAATAACAGTGACAGAAAACAACATTTACCATTTTGCTCATTTCAACAACAAAAAAAGATCAATAATTCACGAGAGGCATTCCGGTTTGTTGCGTACTCTCATGACAAAACACAGACAACAGGAATGCAACTGTCCGTGAGATGCTTACTACTCACTCTGTGAGTAGCATGGGATCCTACTCTCGTTTCTCATTCAAATAAGCAGATTTGAATATTCCGTTTGTGGGTGTAAATGAAGGCCAAGCGAAAACATTTTTCAGGCAGATTACAGGGCAGCAATTATGGCTGGCTCAGATTAATTCCTGAGATCCCAGATTACTGTGGCCCAGCGATAATTGACTGGCCATCTTAAAACAGGTTCATTGCTACTGTTGTGTGAAATGAATTTCACAATAATCACTGCCACTGTAATGCTTAATCAAAAGCAATTGTCATCGGCCGGCGTTTTTTGAATACCGTGCGCATTCTTGCACTCATTTGCAGATGGTTAATCTTCCGCTGAGCGTCCAAATTGTATTCGAAATTTAACAAGGGAAGGAGATGAGAAGAAAGCCCGGAAATAAGTAGTTTGTGTCCGTGCTGAATATTTATCTGCTGTGATTCCCATTACGACAGGACGCAGTGAAGCAGATTAAGACGCTCTATTCCTTAAGTGACAGATTAAATGCATTGTAAGCAGCGCAGGGTATACGAGCAGCACTGCAAGCCTTACCTGTCGTATTAGCGAGGCGTACGTGAAGGGAGGTCTAACTTCAGCGTTCATGTAAAACTCTTTGTTTTGAATGATATCTATACAAGGGGAAGAAAAATGGAGACGTTTTGTCAGCAGGGAAATAAATAAGCAGTGTGTTAACAGAAAAGAAAACCTGTTATCAGCCGCAGTGGCTAAAACACAATTACTGAGTGACAACATTGCTGCGTTTGTACGTTTACACGGCGTGTCCGTGTTGTGGTTTTATTGTGTATACTATTCATGTATGCGTGTCTGTGTGTAAGTGCACCCTCATGTGAGTATGTTTGTGTGGTACCTGGAGAGATGGGCATGTTGTACTTGTCTGAGTAGCGCCGTCGCATGGGCCCCACGCTGTGCATGCTGTTGGCCGTGATGACGGAGTGCGTATGATGGGAGAGCGGCGTGAGGGGGGCCGTGGGCGTGGTGGGGGTCCGGGGCAGGCTCAGAGGCGGGGAATGCTGGGGGGCCGTCTTGGACAAGGTGACGCTGGACACCAGGTTGAGCTGGGGGGGGATAAGGGGGAGGGGTCGCAGAGGTCAGTGCCATTGGTGGGGAAGGGGTATAGTAAACAAATAGAGAAACAGACAGACATGAGCACAGCTAGTCCGTTAATTACCCCGCAGCGGTCTCGGATGCCTCATTGACTATGCATATCACAGCACTAATTGCGGGCGACCTCCAAGATGATCCATGAACGCTTGCTAAATGTTTGGAAGACAACCCTCATGGTATGGAACCTCCTCCATCCTTCTTCCTCTCTCTCTCTCTCTCTCTCCCTCTGCATCAGATCCCAGTTATCTCCCTCGCTGCCTTTGTTCACTCTACTACTACTCCCCGCTCTCCAATCAAACCCCCTCTTTTGGACAACATGCGCCCACCCCCCTCCATCCCCCTCCCCTTGTGGCTGGGCAGTGTGGCACCCAGTGGAGAGGCTGAGGGGAAGATGGGCGGGCCAAGCAGCCCTGACAAATGACAGTGTGATTCTCACCTACCGCTGAGCAACCACGCTAATAAGGCGGCAAGAGGAAGTGGCCAATCTGGGCCTAATTACAAGCTGAAATTGTATTGTGAGCACTCTAATTAGGACCTGCTTATGGAGGTGATCTGATGATTAACTACTGTATCTGACTGACCTCCATCATCGGGGGCCGCTGCTGGCCACAGCAAAGATGGCCCCTGCAGTATGTGCTAAGGAGAGGCGGGGGGTTCGCACCTCCGTTGCGGGGTTGGGTCTATGGATGAATGGATGGATGGGCTGCGGGGGATATTTTTGTAATAATGGCTACAAGGTAAACTAATTACAGCAAGTGCTCCAAAGGTATAGCTGTGGCTTCCAGCAGCTGTGGTGGCTCCAGAGCCAGTGCCAAGCCTTCAATGCTGGAGCAACAGCAGTCAAGTGGAAAATTCTAGCCTGAACCAGCCCCCAACCCCCACCCTCCCAGACCCAGCTATTAATTGGCAGGAAAACTAATGACACATAATACATATTCCCACAAAATTGTTCTAATTGCTAATTTGCTAAAGGAGGCCAGTTTCCAAATTAAACATGACTTCAGTTCAGACTGCAAGGAAAAGAGAGACAGGGAAAAATATACATGAAGACACAAAAAGAGACAGAGTGAGAGAGAGATGGACTTGGATGTGTGTGTGTGTGTGTGTGTGTGTGTGTGTGTGTGTGTGTGTGTGTGTGTGTGTGTGTGTGTGGGGGGGGGGGGGGTAAATGGGGTAGAGAGAGACTGCCGAGATCACTTTATCAATTGTTCTGGAGATATGTGATATTTTTTGGGGTGATAATGGCATTATGGGGCAACAGATTTTGGGGCCAGACAGGTGAGCAGCCAGTATTTACATCTCCCTCAACACACACCCCACCTCTCACTACTCAGAGCCTCCTTGGCCTCAACACACACCCTGCCTCTCACTACTCAGAGCCTCCTTGGCCTCAACACACACCCTGCCTCTCACTACTCAGAGCCTCCTTGGCCTCAACACACACCCTGCCTCTCACTACTCAGAGCCTCCTTGGCCTCCTTACCAACAGCCCTATTAACACTCATTACCGCCCACCCCGCCAACTTGATGGACAGGTGTATAATAAAGAAATCTGGGACTGGCATCACCACTAAATTCATCTTTGACAAGACATTGACTTAACAAGGTTACAGGCTGCCCCGCCGCCCCCCCCCCCCCCCCCATTAGGGTGATGGTAATTATATTACAATTGTGCTCATTTGCATTTTTTGGATTTCTGATTGCCCCTTCTCTTTTTAACAATTTAAACCAGGAAAGCCCATCTGTGTATTTTGTCTTTTTTTCTTTAACATTTTTGAAAAATCTTGAACATATTTGAAAAATGTTAAATTATTTTGATTTTTTAAAACACAAATCTTCTCTTCTGGGGGTCCCTGGCACAAAACATCTTTCTTTTGGAGAGTGGGGGGGGGGGGGGGGGGTCTGGGGGTCCTTGGCATGAAAAAGTGAGAGAAGTGCTGATTTAGAAGGCATTTGTAGAATCAGCCTCAATGGGTTCAATCAGTCTTAATGGGTTAAAAGGTGCGCGGCCAATGCCTTTTCAGGATTCACAAACTGAACTATGGCCATTGGCAGAGACCGCAAAAATAATCTGGACTGCTTGTGGAGACACACAAATGTATACTGCGTGCTCAACGGTAGCAGGAGAAGCAGTATGTTATTCTAAATCAAGAGCCAAATAAATCACACTGGGGTTTGTGTGTTTCTGACACAATGCTATCAAAAAGAATGGGGGGGCTGCGGCGTTGACTTCTCTTCCTGTGGATTAGTGGGCTTTGTTTCATGTTTCATCCATATTCCCCGGCCATAAACACAGAAGGGTTTCAACAATAGGCCAGACAGGCTGGTAATAGCCTCGCCTTTGTCTGCCTCACCATTTGGGCTCACTCCAGTGCCGAGACAAAATGAGACTTCAGACAGAAATTAATTAAATGGTAATTGGTGATCTAATTATACTGGCTTTGACTCGGCAAGCTGCTAAAGAAAATAAACAAAAAGTCCCTCCTTAATTATGTATGGCGTAAAAGGTCAGATCTCTGACAAGAATGCTTAGTGACACCGAGCACAGACACCCACCCACACACGCCGAGGCAAATACAAACACACACACACACACACACACACACACACACACACACACACACACACACACACACACACACACACACACACACACACACACACACACACACACACACACACACACACACAAAAACAAACACGCACGCACGCACACACGCACGCACTCACGCACGCACGGAAGCGCACGCACACGCACACACACACACACACACACACACACACACACACACACACACACACACACACACACACACACAAAAATGCACCCTACTAACGTGCCACATTCTGTTTTGATCTCCCCTACCCCCCAGCTGGCTTAAAAAAATAAATTGAATTATATTAATTCGACACTGTGCATGAGCAATATCAGTTTGTTTGTCTTTAATTATGACCAAATGTAAACGAGCAAATTCATTTGAGCCAGCATACTGTGGCAGCGGGCTGCTGCTCCCTCCATTTATTACATATTGTAATACAGATCAGCAGAGAGAAAACATAAGCGCCAATTACTGTGAGAACAGACTTGTTCCTTGTGACTGGACGGGTGTTTTTCCCTCTTCTGCTCTCCTAGCAATACCACGTCCAGAGAATAGGCTTATTCTGCCCATGCTCTGAAGAGGGCTGTTGGAGTGGCCACCTCTGACGCTACAATCTCACTAAAGGCTCTCCGGGGCCAGGGGCCCTGACCTATGGACACCCCCCCCCCCCCCCCCCACTCTCCCAACATAAGCAAGACGTATTTATCATAGTATTCCATAGCAGCCGCTAACAGCATGTGGAGAATGAGAGTGTATTTATTTGAATAAAAAGCCCTACCCAGCCCCCCGAGAGTGTCACCGCTGAGCTCTCTGACACAGCCCATTCTCACAGCCCCCCGGAGGAAAGAGGAGAGAGGTAGAGATGCTATCTGTCGCCCTGACCACTTTTCATATACAAATGTCCCCGTGTCAGGGCCCCGCGTTCTGTACTCTAATCGACACAATCAGCGTGTGTGACAGAGGCAAGGCTCCAACAGGCAAGCTATTGTCATACGACATCTCCAGGCGCTTTACGCTGTGTGTATGGAATGCACATAACAGTCCTTTACACGTCAATAGCCATCTCTCTCTGACTGTAAATAAATGATCTGGGCTGCACAGAGAGCTAGGAGGAGAGACGTGTTTTGTGTATGTGTGTTTGCTTATGTGTGTGCATCATGATTCCATGATTCACCCCACAGCAAAATGATCTTTGTACATTTGGCTCCCTGAATGAACTGTCACAGTGAATGAAATATGGTAGTGGGGGCCCCTTCTTAAACATGACAAAACAGTGTAGATACTTAAATGCCATATGTTAAGCCCTTACTCCTATAGGATAAGGATTAAGCAGCATGCTTTATGGTATGACATATATTAAGAGTGATAAGGATGATCCTCGGTATGTGGCAAGGAGATAATGAATTGATCTGCCGCTGTATTCACTCAGAATTTCAGTTGTTCACCCGCAGATCCATTTTGGTGGATCACCACGACATATTATATATATTAGTGATAATACTTCATGCTCTGGCCCAAATTGAAAATGGCCCTGTGTGTCAGCGAACGCAAAATGCACATTTTAAAAGCTTGTCATTGGCCTTGGCATTACAATGAATTGAAGAAATATTAACTTAAGAACATAGTGCAGCCCTGCTTTTCAACAAACCTCAGGAGGAAATAAAAATGTTTTATTTCAGTGTGACAATTAAGTTTCAGCCCCTTGATTTTGAGAATTGATTTAAAGAAAATGCCATTGATTTGTTTCAGGGCTCTTTTTGGACCTGACTCTTGACTAGTGACGTCATTAACCCTAAGTGAGCTGGATCACATCCATACCAGAATGCAGTTAAAAACTTAAACAGCAAGCGTACTTTTGCATTTCAGTCCATAGATTTTGGGATGATCAGCTTAGGAGAAAGCAAGACAAATGTCAGTATGTTCTATTCAATCACGTCACGAAACACACTTTTGTGAATTTCTATTCGACTTGGCATTATTAATTTATATTCTCTGGGAGTTTCATTCATTGTTTTAATAAATATGTATTTTATTAATTATTTATTGTTATTGTTTTCTTTTGAATTGTGTGTGTGTGTGCTGTGTGTGTGTGTGTGTGTGTGTGTGTGTGTGTGTGTGTGTGTGTGTGTGTGTGCGTGTGTGTGTGTGTGTGCGTGCGTGCGTGCGTGCGTGCGTGCGTGCGTGCGTGCGTGCGTGCGTGCGTGCGTGCGTGCGTGCGTGCGTGCGTGCGTGCGTGCGTAGATTATTATTATTGGGAGTAGAATTCACATTTTGGTGGAAGATTTCCATTTCTCTGTCTAGCCAGAACAGACAGTAGTTGACTGAGGCTGCTGCCATCGGAGCTGTTACAGTTCATCACAGCAAACCAAATTGAATCTGGGATGTCAACAGATGTGGTCCAAACAATATTTACTGCCTCCTTCCCTCCAGAGAACAGCTGTTTTTGTTTAGCCGATAAATAAGAAGATGGAGGAAAGGATTAATGAATACATGTGTGTCAATTAGAAAGACAAAAAAGGGGAGGAGGGGAAGAGGGGAGAGAGAGAGAGAGAGAGAGAGAGAGAGAGGATAGAGGATAGAGTCTGCTGCTCACCGGCTGTGGCGTTGCTTTGGGCTCTGTGGATTTGACGTGCAGGTGCGTCATCATCGCTTGCAGACGCTCTTTGTCTTTCGATAGCTGTAATGAGGAAGGAGAAGGCATTAAATCTTTCATGAACCAAAATCTATTTCACTCTCTAATTCTATTCACTCCTGATTTACTATTTGCATTAAAAACCATGGGTCTTTTTTTTTTTTTGCTACTGTATGTGGCTACTATACAGCTCAGTCCGTTGTTACAGCAAATCTATGTAGACGCCGTTTTCCACCTAATTATTTGTTATCCAAAGACTCTTGGCAACTGTCAACTACCCTAAGCTTCAGCCAGGATAAGAGTTGATGTGTCTCATTCAAGGTTAAACTAGTCTACGTACGTCTCACTGCCAATAACAACCCCGAGCCCTTTCTACCTGTCTAAAACACGCTGCTGTCCTAGAGCTGCCAGCTTACATTATGGAGATAGGCAGCATGCAGAGGAAGTGTGTGTGTGATAAACCTTCCTTCGTTCCCTGTGGGTGATACACAGGCTCAGTGGAAATAACAGGGTGGTGGTGGTGGTGGTTAAGCAACTGAACTCCTAACCCACATTGTTTAAGGTTAACATTCCGTAAACTGTGATTGTTTTGCAATCACAATCATTTCGACATTATTTGGGAATAATGCAGCAGATAATGATGTTTACTGTGAGTGGATACTGCATGAAATCTGTAATTATGTTAAAAGTGCTATCTCTGCTTAGCCACTGCAGCAAACGTTAATAAATAAAAAGGGCACTTAATGGGATGGTTAGTTACATTTTACCCTTTCAGTGAATCCTTATTTTAACATAGGGTGTTATGTTCACCAGCTAGCATCCAACCCCCCCATGCTCATATAGGCTACTTCACCGGTCATTACTAACCCCCACTAATGGAATGACACTGAACCATGCCTTTTTCCATAAGTGCATACTTAATGTACATGTGCATATTTTTCTGCTGTCCCTCATGGTAAAAGAGCATGTATGGCCACTCACAGAGGACACTGCATGAAAGCCACTGATCACCAACAGCTCCGTGTTGCTGCTGGATGTGGTAACTTCACCATTCGACATTGAGAGCGCTCATCCACGCTGTGCCGCCGAGGCATTTCACTAAGTGTTTTATTGTTGGTGCCAAACAGTTAAAAGTCATAAATAACTTTAAAACCCAGTAAAATTCAAAATGTAATTATCTTCTCTACTTAGCCCCCGGGCCCTTCATATATCTCTGCCTGGCTGTCATGCATACATAACACATTCTTAATGACTGGTTACTCACAAATGTACAAAATAATTTCATTCTGCCACCCCCGCCACCCCTCCTCCTCCCCTCCCTTCCTCCAGTGACCCTGATATCAGACGGACAGGGAGGGGTTCGTCACAGACACACAGGAAGCATCGGGAGAAAAAGGCACACAAATATTTGGGCCAAAACAAACGCGGAGACAATACCTGCAGCTCCAGCTGTTGTACGACCTGCATTTGCACCCGACACTGGGCTGTGCTCCTGTCATCCAGGGCGTGCTCATTGTTAAGATGTCTGGAAAATATAAAACAAGAGAGAGAAAGCTCAAAAATACTGTCAGTTGTTCTTTCACATTCGACCCTGTCTTAGATATAGGAGAGCCTTATTGCTTTACATTGGGAGCTGATCATTATTTGTGGGGGTTTAAGAGCAACGCAGATCTCAGATGTGGTAGAGAGAATCTGTGACAATATTTGGGTAAATATCATGAAGGGGTCAGTTATTATAAAGCTATAACCACATAATACCGGGATTAGCCAGACAGTATCAACATAACCTGTGAAGAAATGCTTCTTTTAAAGCAGAAAAGAATGACATTCATATTTCATATTTCATGAGATGCTCTTGTCTGCTCTAACTTCCATTCACAGATAAAAGGAATGATTGAAGAATTTCAGGTTGGACTCTGGTGAATTATGCAGCAGAACCCTAATACCATCCCCACCCAGTGATGACAGCCTCCATTTATGAAAGGTGGACTGTCCATATTTTTGTCTTTTCTTTTGTTAATTATGTCGTCAAGATTAAGAGAACTCAAATGAAGCCAGAAGGAAAGACAGAGGACAACAAGAAGAGGAGATGGGATCTGTCACAAACTTGAATTATGGATATAATTATGCGTGATTATTTTATACGGCGAAGATGTTCTCTTTTCCTGTACGTTTATAACTAATCTAAATAAGTAGCGCGCTCGGCGGCAGACAGGGTTTTTTCCGTGATTTATATAAAATGGTGGAGATAAGGTTCACGAGTGAAGGAAATATGATTGGAGGAATTTTATCAGCCTCCGCATGAATTACTGTTTGAAAATGCTTATGCAGGGGCATTTCATTAATCATTTAATCATAATCCGAGCAGGATGTTTGAACTGATTTCACAAATACCCTTTCATTTCACTACTTCATTATGCTCGCTAATGGATCCAATATATTATATATATCATAAATTATATCACATCTTCGGTGACCATGTAGGTCACTGTCACTAGGCATGCCTCCCTCCGTACGTGCAAAGTGGCGCTGGGTGGGACGGAACAGTGTGTGTGACGTGCTTGCCTTCTCAAATGCACTTTTTCAGTCATTTATTGCAAATCAAAAGTAGCTGGCACCGAACCGGGAAAACAGACACCGTGGCAGCACTGGCTGACATGATGGCCCAATAAATCTACGGAGTCCCTGCCACGTCGGTGTTGGAGGGCCATTTCTTTATGTACAGACACAACACATTTATGCATTAAGAAAAACACCCCCACCCACACAAAAACAAGACATATGTGAGGAGGGGACACAGTATGCTGTTTGAATGAAAGGTATTCGGTTCATATTATATTTTTAAATATTTTTTAACCTTGAGCTGAACCATGATTTACATCTTTATGGAAACTGTGTGTGGTGCACACTCTCACTCATACATGCATGTGCATTCATACATGCCCGCATGCCTGCGTGCTCACACGCACACACACATGCGCGCGCACACACACACACACACACACACACACACACACACACACACACACACACACACACACACACACACACACACACACACACACACACACACACACACACACACACACACACACACACACACACGCTGTGATGATCCTCTTATTGTAATGTTTATAATGCATTTTTCTAAATGTCTCTGACATGCATTTACTACATGATTGCCTTAATTGTTTGCTAAAAAATAAATCATGAAAGACATACACAAGTCTAAATATATACATTATATAGCAAGCATTGACAATAAGTCCTTGCTGAAATTAATTCCGTCCACTCTGGGAGCTGTCCATTTGTCTGAATTGAATAAACGCCCATTTAATTAAACGGGGCAGAGAATGAGGCTGGTAAACATCTCAGGACATCTTGCTAAATTTCAAAGACGAAAATAATAGGTAAAGACGTTTCAACTTCAATTTAACTGCATTTGCAATGAGGGCCGGCGTCCTACGTGAGGAGCTTTGGAATGTCCGCGTTCACAAAGATCCGTGGGCTCTCCCTCTTTTCATCCTTTGTTACATTCCACTTTATTTCTTCTAATGACATGGAGAGTCACAGTGCATAATTAATAGGAAATGAAATATTCAAATGGCCCTAATGCAGCCTTGAGAAGAGCGTCTGGACACGGGCGCTGGGGATGTGGGGAATTGACATCGGGAGACACTATGAACGTTGGCATGTGTCACTTTCTGGACTTCAAATGAAGCCGCTTTTAAAAGCTTTCTGGCAGGATGACGGTCCCTAATGTAAATTGCCACAATAAAGTTAAATAGACATCCTTTTTAAACAGTCAGCTTTTTACATATCATTTAAAGTCTGCTATTTTTTCCCCTTTCTTTCTTTACATCTTTTAATTGTATATAGACTGGAACAAGAGCATATAGTGCTTTCCCTATGGAACATTTATGCTGTTAGTTAGTAGGAATTGTCCACAGTATACATCACACACTGTTGTGACAAAGGTGTGTGATGTTTACTGACAAAAAAAACATTATTTGTTAAAACATTATTATTCAAATTAGTAATTGTTTTTTATTCCATGTTAAAATTAATAAGGATAATATTTAGCATTTTTATTTCCTTTAAAGGAAAACACTAAAAACTAAAGGTTTTATTTTATTTTTAAGTTAAAGCTGTATTTTCTGTTCTGTTCTGGTAACAGGTTTATCTGCTCTTTTATGTATTTCATCACTTCTAATTTCACTTGTTTATCATGTATGCTTTATGAGATCTCTCAACTGGTTGAGCAGAATTGGTCTATTAAAAGAAAATCACTAAAATGTATCTGTTTCTGAATTTTGAGAGGGTAAACAAACAAAAAACAAAATAAAAACAACATTTAAATCTAAACATCCAAATTACCAGATTTGTGGGAATCTATGCTTTGCATGTCAGAGTTTTATCTTGTGTATCAATCAACTCAAGCCACTACAAAGTCTCTATAAAGTAATAAAACAACCCAACACAGTAAAATGCTCTGTGTTAATTTATCCATTTGTAACTAAGAGAGTGTACAAATGGAACCAAATGGACACAGGTTTCAATTTATATACACTCTCAGTTAAATGAACACAAATTGAATTGTACAGAGAAGGCTAATGTTCAGGTATGTATGAGACGTTTCAGGTCAGCACTAGAGGGCAGTGCCGTGTTTCACAGGCTGTGACCTCTGAGTGGACGCTGAAGAGAGAGGTCCTGACCCCCATAAAAACACCAGCCAGGGCCCGCCCCATCCCCGCGCCGAATATGAAAACAGGAATAGGGATTTGGCACTTTTTGTATGTATCAAGATAGTGCATGTAGGTATGTAATGTTTTCTTTAAAAGATAGAATAAATATGCGCACGGTTTAAAACAACATTTCAGTCCAGTGTTGGTTGTTGCTGTTGGCATGCGGAGCTGAAATCTGGTTGACGTTAGAGTCCTCCTCACCTTTCTCTCTCTGGTATACACACAGTACGCTGTGTTCTGCTCAGTACACACACACACACACACACACACACACACACACACACACACACACACACACACACACACACACACACACACACACACACACACACACACACACACACACACACACACACACACACACACACACACACACACACACACACACACACACACACACACACACACACACACACACACACACACACCCATCACTCTTCACCTTCATTTTTTTCTCCATTTCTGCCCACCATATAGGAGTCGTTCTTAAAGGTAAAAAAAAAGTTATTATGCTTGATTTATTCTTTGTTTGTATTTGCGATTCTTTTTGGGGGCCCCGCAGTATCAGCGGCCTAGTTTCATGTGGAAGTGCTTAAGGGTTTGAGAGTTAACACCTTGGTGAGCTGCTTGCACTCTTGCCCACTGTTAAACAAAGGCAGCTTTGTGGAGACTCTCCCCAAATGTTTTCTTAACATGTTCCAAGCAGTTTAGGCAGGCAACTAAAGTAAACAAGATGTTGCCATGATAAAAACACTTGTAAAAACATAGCAGAGTGCACTTACAGACTCTTTTTTTTTAAAGGCAGAGCTTTACCGGGCAAGCAAAATTTAATTCCTCTCTCTTCTATAAACAAAGGGTGAGGCAATGTCAGAATACAATAAATAGTGATGGATTGAAAGGGACACTCCCAAAGCTGTGTGTATGTGTGGGGGAAAGGGATGTCTGCTTGCTAATCTTAAATAAGAGGCTGAATAACAAGTTCTCTGTTGTATAAATGTGGGAACCACACCTATCCCCCCGTTTTCTCGTCGTTCCTTTAAATTCAAAGCACTTCAGTTGTGATTATTGTTGCAATCTGTGTTCATGGTGTGAAACACGTTAGAAGAACACTTTTCAAAAAACAAATTATCCTCAAAGTGGATTTCTGCCTGGGATCAAAAGAATCCTTAGAATGAGAAAGTCAAAACTTAAAACTGACTATGAAGTAGTCTTCTGCAGCACCTTTCTCAACAGTATCTCTGAGGGAACCCTGTGTTCTCTGAGTGCTTGTTTTAGGATAATAGAATTGTGTCATATCTTGTTTAAAGTGCGACTAATCCAGGCTGACAGTGAGCCATTGATCTGCTGCCACAATGCAGGCAGATGTTTTCATCCTCTCCGCAGCCACGGCACTATTATGTGTTGGATTACCCAGTGCACACTTCAACACAGGGTTTGATTAGTAAACCGCATGGGGAAAACCATAGAGCAAAAACAAAAGGTTTACTTATGGCCCAACAGGGTCAAGCCAAAAGTTTAAGTAATCTGAATTGCAGGGTTGATGCTACCATACAGCGAGCGATGCCGATTACGTTTTGAAAAAGTGTGCATGCAAAAGGATGAGTGGGGGGAAAGAATTTTCTGCTTGCTAATCTTAAAGAAGAGGCTGAATGAAGGTTGTTGTATGGTTCTACAGCACGAGCAAACAGGACAGTGACACTTGGACACAGTATCAGGAGAGAGGAGAAAGACAAACAACATTGGGCGCTAGAGACAGAAAGGGCTGAGTGAGGCAGGCAATGCACACACACCAATCCCCCTGTCCAGTGACAAGGGCAAACATGCAGAGCGCCCTAAGTGTCGCTGCGACAGATAAACATCCTCCTGTTGTTTGTTTGGGAAAAATGTCCCCCGTCACCATGGGAACAGCACTTATCACAGGACTTAAAGGCCCATGGCACGCTCAGGTGGAGACCCCACCATGGCACGCTCGGCGATGAAGAGGGCCACAGCGTTGCAGAGCCTCGACCCACCAACCTCGCTCAGGAATAACAACCACCTGTACCTGTAGTGCCTCCGAGACACAGGGGAGCACAGGAGGTGCAATGGAAGCAAGATGACACAAAGGAGGGGGGGCAGAGAGAGAGAGAGAGAGAGAGAGAGAGAGAGAGAGAGAGAGAGAGAGAGAGAGAGAGAGAGAGAGAGAGAGGGAGAGGGAGAGGGAGATGAGCTGAGGGCACTCAAAACATCAAAACTCTGTCCACTTACTTGAGGAATGAGTGGAAGTCATCAAACACTGCCTCACACCCGGGCCACTTGCATACTCCGTGTCCATACAGAGGGTGACCGAGCGAGGTGGCCTCTTCTAGCGTAGATCTGCAAAACAGAGACAAGGAACAGAGGAACACTAATTAGTACACGCCGATTAACAGCAACGCAATGACAGCTCACACACATTCTCACATGATCGTGTGCAAGAGCGAACATATCGCACTGACCTTTCACAAGACTCGCTAGTGAAAAGCCTAGTTGGCTTAAGAATGATGCTGGCTAAGCATTACTATGATGCCTGTGCACTAGCCAGTGTGCACCACATGTAGGTTTTGACATGAAAACAGAGGCTTTAAGGTGAACTCTGAACTTTTTGACCATGTGGGATCAGTATATCTGTGTGATCTCCGTTTGCTTGGCTCTCAAGGAAGAGTATACTGTCGTCAGGGGAAGCCCGTCTGTGAGTAGAGTACAATCAATATGTCATTATTTAGTTCCACTGATCCATGTAGCGGTCCATGCTTTGATCAGGCCTGCTAGAGGTTACTGTCACCTGCTGGCCTTCCTGACCAGGCTGGACCAATTGTATCCAAGGAAGCACCTGGAGAAGAAGACCACAACACCTTCCCACTATACCAACAGTAAACACACCCCGGGAACACACCTGGAACCCTTCATCTACTAACGGAACAATGTCAATATGGGCATGCAATCCAAGGCGAGGGTTCGTACAATCAAGCTTAAACATCGGGAAGTTGCCCGAAAAACAAACTCTGCAACATTTTCCATATGGCGAGGAGTGCAGAGCCAGAGATAACCATACCCAGCAGCACTGATGAGCATCAGAGGCACTACAATGTCTGTGTGTGTGTGTGTGTGTGTGTGTGTGTGTGTGTGTGTGTGTGTGTGTGTGTGTGTGTGTGTGTGTGTGTGTGTGTGTGTGTGTGTGTGTGCGTGCGTGCCTGCATGCTTGCACGTGTGCAGACAAGGTCTGGTAAGAGAGCGAGACAGGCAGCCATATGGACACAAGCACACTGTACAAGCCACACAACTCTCAACTACAAGAGCCTGGGGGACTGGCCTATATCGCTACCACCTGGTGCTGCTGCTGGTGTTCAAACCCATCAGTCCTCCTCCAGTCTGAGGCCCTGCTTATGTAACGGGCTCTCCTCCAGGAGCCAGAAGAGGGGTGGGTGGTGGTGGGGGGGGATTCATTATACCCAAAACCCAGGCTATTGTGTGTCATTAGGGAATCCTTCCATCCATCCAGTGCCTTCTCATTCATATGGATATTCTACGAGGGACGAGTAACGTTAGATATTTTAGATGTTCTGAACAAGAGAACAAGACGAAACAAATGCCAAAATATCCGTCTACGTGCAAAAATTAAAGTTAAAGAAAATCGAATCATGGTGTGGCAATTTTAACAGTATTAAATGGGCTGTTCAGATTAGAATCTCATTTGTATCGATGTTGGTGAAGCTCTAACTCAAGTACGGGATTTTAAGGCTTGTCACAGGTTTCCTCGTGTTATAATTACATGCTTAAGAGTTCACATTGTTCATAACATGTGATAATTGCATTGCAATTAGGAAGCAGTCAAGCATTCATGAATGTGGTTAGCAGATTTCTCCCCCCCCTCCCCCCTCTCTTTCTCAAAAGTATGATTTCTTTCCGTTTTTTGTTTTGTTTAATTCAATTATGAATTATGCATACACATTAAGGATCTCTGTTTTGATACAGCTAATACATTGATGGCGGACAACCTATTAAATTCTAACAAGGAAACGTGTGGACTGGTGTGTGAAGGTGTGTAAGGCTATTTATTTATTTATTCGTTCATTCATTCATTCGTTCGTTTAAAAGAGATCCATTATTTTTTATTCTTCCCATACAGGCCTAATGTTGGTTAATTCTGTATTAATACGATTATGAAAAGTGTGCTGGAGACTGTGATGCAATGTCATGGGCTGGCAGCCTCTTTTTTAATGGTGCCTGGCCAAACAGTGGTAATGTACGCCAAATGAGCTACATTAGTTTAATAAGAGACATGCATGGGGCTCATAGCTCTTTCCTACTAGGAATGACAGAGACAGTGAGGGAAAAAATAAAATAAAATAAAATACAACCAAACAGCTCCACATCTCCCATGTTGCGTTAAATTTGACTGGCACCTTGGGCAGCTCTGTCAGGATGCTATTATTGTCAGGCGGCCCGGGAAGGGGGTACTCTAATGATCTTATAACAGCGATGAGGGGGGAACCGTGTCATTGGCTTCCTTTAGAGACGGAACATAAAAGTGCTTCGACAGCCCGAGAGAGAACGCGACCGGAGCCTTCCAGGTGTTGCCGTCGTGTTTATCAGTACACAGAGACAACAAAACTGCAGAGGCGGGCTCCGGCAGCTGTCAGCCAGTCATTTTCCAGGCCCGCTCTTTTGATGAGAGGCTCTGGGTCATAAACACGAATGATCTATGGCAGAACGTGCAGATGCTCTGAATCTATCAGGACAGAAAAGAGAAAAGAAAAATGGGAAGATTGATATCCAGTGGGCTAGGTCAGGGTATGACCGTAGTGTGTGTGAAGCCCAGTCACAACACACCCTCCCTTACCACGGATATCGATATGGGTCTAGCAGTCCCACCGTGAACTCCCCCTCCCACTCTCCCTCCAGCTCTCTACATCTTTACTCTGTCCCGCCTCTCCGCTTGCCTCTCTTCTCTCTGCCACTCAACGGTTTACCCTAAATGATTTCATTATCATTTTCCTGGTGTAAGACAAATGAAAGGCAAGAGAGAGTGGAGTGTTGTGCCAAATCAGATTATTTATCTCCTTAACAGATTGCCGAGTTACAGTCCCTGAGCTGTGGTTACTGATGGTTGCTGGGAAGTAAAGTGGGCCAAGTGCTTTGTGTGTGAGGACGCTCCCCGTTACAAAGCCCATCCAGCGGAATGGGAATTGATGTCAGATACAGATCGGAAGCATTTCATTTAAATAAGCAAATCATTGAACAAAAGGCGACCTGGCTCACTGGGGTATCTCGTCTCCCTCCCTCTGCGTCCGAGGGGGGGGCCTTGGGAGCCACACAGGCCGACCAACTGACAGGGAGACAGGTTGACTGACTTGACTGTCAAAGGGAGAGCCCTGGCCCATATCAAGACTGCTGTTCAGACAAACAAACCTCCCGGCCTGCCCTGCCAAAGGGTGCTCTTCGAGACAGCTAAAAGCAACCGTGTACACCTCATCGTCGGCGTGTCAAGCCCGGCGGTGATTGAATTTCTACTCCTTCCTTAAGACGGAAGTGCAAAGCCGGCGAGTGATGCCTGTGGATGCACTTAAGGTTTTAGTTGCAGGCGTCGCTGTGCCTGGGCAGATTTTATATGACACATGAAACTAACTACATGGTACTTAGGGTCTGCTGTAAACCAATCTGAAGCCAGCCGGGAAAACAGGTCCATCAGCACAGAGGCTTGTTTCTGTTGCATGACAAAAGGACTTGCGGAACCGCATCAATTAAAAGTTCATTAAGTTCAGCACTAGGGGGATGAGTGGGGATGCTCTCTATTTACGCCCAGGCCGGCCCAACCCATTATCTCCAACCTGATTATTCAAATCCCTGGATTATAAGCCGTTTTCTCAGAGACTTGTGTGGAATAATCATGCTTAATGTATCTTTTTTTTCCTTCCATGGATTCTGATTAGAATTGAGTCTGCATCATCAAAGGAGGGGAATAATGCTCTCAATAGTTTTTTTGTGCCAAATTTAACAAGGATGGATTATTGGGCGCGTGAATCTAAATGAGCATCATCCAGTGTTTAATAAGATATGTTGGTTTTGTTTTTCCCCGCTCTTGTTTCGTATCAGTCATCTGATTTTAAGTAAATTGCATGTTTGAAATTTGGAAGTTGCTGTTCAGTCAGTGGCCCGCCTAGCACAGAGACAGAAGAGAGAGAGAGAGAGAGAGAGAGAGAGAGAGAGACAGAAAGAGAGAGAGAGAGAGAGAGAGAGAGAGAGAGAGAGAGAGAGAGACAGAAAGAGAGAGAGAGAGAGAGAGAGAGAGAGAGAGAGAGAGAGGAGTGGGGGTGAGAATCACCTGCTTGGCTTTCTGACAGATCTAAGATACTAGGGTGAATATTCAGCCCCCAGATTGCCTTCTTCACTAGAGCGTGTGCTAAACTGCTGTTGACGTCTTCTTTAATCCTTGACAGTGAGCACAGGGGCAGGGAGGGGGGGCTCTCATGCACGTCTCCTCCGATGTTTCATGAAGCCCTCAGCGCAGAGTTGTTGTTCCCTTCCCTTTGCCACTGATGCTCGCCTTGTTTGTTGGCATGCTGCGAGGACGTGTGATGGAGTGAGCGTGTCAATACCCCCCCCCCCTCCCCTGGCTCTCTTTCTCTCTCTGTCTCCGATTAGGCTTTAGTCTTCAGCCACATGGCAACACGAGAAAAAGTCAGTTTGACACTGGATGATTCACAGGAAGACTGTGCACATTCTCAACTGGGAGAGGTGTAACTGGAGCTAGCGCACGTCTATTTTCTCCCCTGTGCACACGTGTTTATATGTGTGAATCTATGTGTATGTGTACTGTATGTGTGTTGGAAGACGGGGAATATGAAAATCTCCCCCAAAACAATGAGACACTTTAAGTTGCTGTGGCTTTGTCTGTTTTGAAACCACTTTACAAAGAAGAAATAAATAGTACTATTTTGACTTTTATTTGTGTCTTGCCAGTAAATAAACCACAGCATTTTTCCCATCATTGTGTCAGTCAGAGGGACCTTTCCACCAGCTTGTTTGTCCACCCTCTATACACGCATGCATGCATGCCGCACGCACACACACAGTACACACCCGCACACCCACCCACCCACCCACCCACACACACACACACACACACACACACACACACACACACACACACACACACACACACACACACACACACACACACACACACACACACACACACACACACACACACACACACACACACACACACACACACACACACACAAGCAGTGCGTGAACCCCTCTTCACCTCCCAAGGCTGGATGGTTTAGTGTGCTAAATGTGTTTTTGTCCGCCTTGCTTTCATAATGACACGTAGGTTTTGATGCCTGAAACACGAGTCAGATGTAATGCGGTGAGCTCACTGCGCCTGGAGGCTCCTCGCTAGCAGTTCAAAGATCATGCTTCGGTGTGAGCAAACAAGTAGACGTATTGGATGCCAAATTAATTCCTTCCTTGAAGACACAGCCACGGCTCAGAGAGCGTTTTAGTCAATTCATAAACCTGGCGGGAGATTTGAGAAGAGACACTTGGGCGGCTCTGGATCCTTGATGCTTTGATGCTACATTAACAAATAACTGCTATTAATTGCTGTATAATGTTCAGTGTTTGGAATGCCTGGAGCGTAGATTTAGCTATCTAGTAACACAGTTTATGTTATTCTTGCAATGTCCCAAAGTTGATTTAGTGATTTTATGACCACAATTTAAGCATGCTTTTTAAACGTGTCAACAGCGTCCCAGTCCGCAGGGAAGTTGACAGTTTCAGGTGCTTTTTTTATGCGGCTAAAAACACAGTGACAATCCAAAATAAATGCTACTGAAGAAAATACAGCGAAAGGCACAGCTGCAGTTTCCTATGTGCAACTGAAACAATACCACCCTTGACCTTCCTCATTAAAAGTGTAGTGATCCCATTTCCATTTACTGCAATCTTTTTTCCCCCTACAAATCCCTCTCCGACTCCCCAGGTGTTCCTGGGGTATCCCCAGCTGGATATACGCACACTGAGAAGTGACTGTGTTGGCCTTTAAATGAAAATAGTACTTAAATAAATTAATATTCATCTGTGGGTGAAGCCGGGTGAGCATCAACTGAGGCCCTGTGAGAAATTGCCTTTTTTAATGGTATGGCTGTTTGGGTTATTCAAAGACGACAGTAATGAGGATGTCACACCTAATAAGTAGCAATAAGGTTTGGGGTCGCATGTGAGCTTGTAGATCTGCTATTTTTCAATAGCTAAAGCATAACATAATGCTAACACCAAAAGGTGCTATGTGGTATTCTTTTGGGTCGGGAGTGATTACATGTTTGTTTTCGTGACGAGCGGAGCGACTGTTTATACGTCCTGGAGTGGCGGATAAAATGACGGAAGCGTCTGAGTAGAGGAGTTGGGGACTCACACTTCTCTTTTGTGGCTCATGTGGTACTGGCCGTTGGACGAGGCGTGGTGGTTGAGGAGTGGGTTCTTTGGTGGCGCCGGGGAGGACAGGTCGAGACCCCGGTGGCCGTTGTTGTTGTTGCTGCTGTTGTTGTTGATGCTGTTGTTGTTGTTGTGCTCCTCCTTCACGTGGTGTGTGTTCGTCACCTCCTTCCACAGTTGCTGCAGATCGGCTGGAATCATGCCTGAAACAAACAAATTGGATAATTAAATCAATTAACGGCTAATCCGACTCTCTTCGTCACATAATTAAATCAAAGCGTCTGTAAACAAAGCTGAGTATTAATTAGAAAATATTCCACTACAGGCCGGGTAATGCACTGAGACCCGTACCCCCCCCCCACACACACCACACACACACAGCATCAGAACCTCCTCCTCCCCTCTCGTTCTGCCTGTGATTTGAAGCGTGTTTGTTGTACACACAAATTCCTGGCATTCACGCGCATTTCATGCCCATGGTAAATAATTAACATCCAGACAAGGCATGAAATCTGAATAATCACCATCATTTTCTCCACAACAAACGAAGAATGGGGAGAACACACACATTATGCACACGCATGACAACAACAAAAAACAAGTTTACAATAGCAGATTTGTTTCAGTTCTACAACAGGACCCTGGGGTAATATTTCTCAAAAGCGCATTAATGTGCAAAATACTTAAAGCTCTGCACCGCCTTCAATTGACACAGAAGACTTAAACCTCATTTAACAAGTCAAGCATACTGCAGCTCACAGAGCCCCTTGGAAACAAATCCACTTTAAGACAGAAGACTTTTTTTCCCACCATATCCAACCCTAACCTGGTTGGAGGTTTTGGACGGGAACCCCTTTTGGTGTTTTAACTAAGCATTATGTTATACTTTAGCTATTTAAAAATAGCAGATCTACAAGCTCATAGCGCGCCACCGAGTGGCGCGCTATGAACTTGTAGGTCTGCTATTTTTGAATCGTAAAAATGCGAAGACTTTTTTCCCCCTTCTTTCTCTCATGTTGGAAATACATCCACAGAGGGTGCAAACTGTGCATGTGTGTCTTTCTTTCCCCCCTCTCCTGAGTGACAGGGTTCCCGACACCCGGGGCCAGATTGGGGATGAGAAAGGATAATGCTGTTTGTACACCCCATTTTCCATGTCTCACATAACTGAGCTTTTGTTTGCACACAATGTATCGGATATACTGTGTGTGTGTGTGTGTGTGTGTGTGTGTGCACTCGTGTGCGTGCGTGCGTGCGTGCGTGCGTGCGTGCGTGCGTGCGTGCGTGCGTGCGTGCACGCGCGCGCCCATCTATGGTATGTCAGCTAAGTGTGCAGAGGGGAAATTTGCTTTCATTTGACACAAATGAGGCTAAAACTCAAATGTAAAATAAGAAGATTCAGCTGCTCACAGCTTCCACTGGCCATTTATATTGTCAGTCAAAACACTCTGTATTTTGGTAACCCGTATTTTTAACATCGTATTGAAATATCCAATAAAGGCGAGGGAGGAGGGGAGGGTATGTATATGCATATTTATATTGGCTATTCAGATCCTTTCTTAAATAAGCCACATGCTTTAAGCATGGTGAAAGAAGCCCTTGGATGTGTGGTGAATTAAACCGCAGAGCACCGGCCGAGACCACTCGTTTAACATTACAATTAATTAAATCCATTCTCAAAATGAGCACTGGCAAATGAAAGATGATTTGCACATGCTTATCTCATTCGGGTGGTTATATTCGCCGGATCCCCCCCCCCCCCCCCTATTTCTAATCACCAGCTCTATAGATACCAGAAGTGCTCCTTTCAAGCAGCAGATTGTAATACATTGTGTGCAAAATGCTTAGTCTTAATTTATTCCTGTTGTGGAAAATAACTATGTGGTGAAGATCTCAATACGATCAGCAAAAATATTTTTAATTTGATAAGCTACTAAAGATTTTAATTATGCCGGTAATGGAGAACATTGGCCTAATGAGGCGGAGTGCTCCGGAGAGACGCAGAAGGGCTGAGAACTGTGAAATGAGTCTGATAGGATTGCTGTGAATTCACAGTACCGTTGGATCATTTGCATATCAAAGAGCAGGAAATGATTGCAGGACAAATCAATAACCTTTCCACGTTCCAAGGAGCGTGTTTCCTCATTGGAATATTCTGACGTGCTCCCACTATTCCTCCCTTATTCTCCACCGATGCCTTGATGTGCCTTAATCGAAGTGCACGTCCCTGACGGCCTAAACATGGTTAATATTGCGTTCTGTGCAGAGGCACGTTAATTCAGCAGTTGTTGCCTTTCAGACACATTATCAAAGAACACTGTGGATCTTCCTGTTGTTTTTTTTGGTATAGCGAAACGGATCCACGGAAGGCAAAAAAAGTTGCATTGTATTTATTCGTCCCCTTGTGCTGGTTGGGTTTGGAAGGGGAAGGTCACCAGTGATGTGAGTGTCCTGCTCTTCGACAGCGGGAACAATCATTTTCCCCCCACTTGGTGCCCGGTGACAGTGGCCGGTGTATTTTTAGCCGACGTGCTTGACAGGGCGGCCTACACTGCCTCAATTACCCAGCAGTCCCGGTGACCCCCGACACCACTGTTTACTGGGATGAAACCGCGGCGGATGGACTGTTCTGATGAGAGAGAGGGGTAACAGAGTGGGACCAAGCTGTCTCTTTCTGGATCCACACCCGTGATTTTATTGCCATCTATTCTCCTGTTCTCATCTTCTTACACCCTACACACCACCATATCCAACCCTAACCTGGTTGGAGGTCTTTAAACTGTAGCAACAGCTATGGCTCATGGCTGCACATAAATGACAATAAAACATCATTAGGTGTACATCGCAGAGGGCACTGTGCTCCGTGTTTGGACAAACTGCATTGGAGTTTCTCCATCTCATTACAGTGAGGGCACACAACGACATTGATCTCTAAATCCCCCTCTTTCTTTTGGTCTGCAGCTTGTCCATCTTTTACTGTGCCGGATTGGGTTATGTTTCTTCTTCCCATTTTTCAACACAACCGTTCCACTCATTATGACCGGGAAATGTGGACGAGCACTTTAAAAAATGTATGTTGTTGGGACACTTGATTGATCACTGGCCGTCCCAACTCAATTTTACCTCGGCAGGTAGCTCTGGCACACAGACAGGGCCGAGCACTTCAACCTTTTCCTGTCCTTGTCCCCCTGTACCCAGGTGACCATGTTCAAGCAAGCAGAAAGTTGATTTAAGGTTCATAATGACATCAGTTGCAGGCCATCATCCAGCAAATAAAAAATGGCCCCAGTGCTCCTGGCTCTTTAAAGCAGGCTGTTACTTCTCACACAGAGAGAGCCGGTGCCATGGGTAGGGGGTAGTGACACTGCTATTAGTTTATTGTTCCGTCAGGCTGGGACCTCTGCTGCACCCCTGTTTGTGTTGCCGTAATCACTGGCCTGCTGATATGCACCCCTTAGGCCTAAAATATGTCCTGTCCTAATGCTGTAGGAACTATTACCAGTAGCCCACTGGTGAACATATCAATCACTGCCAGGTCGACCACATTACCCACCGCTGTCCCCGATGTGCTGCATGCGCTGTGAGCGCTTCGTGGCTCGCCACATTCTTTACTTTCATATTACCGACAAATTTGTCTTGTCACTGTCCCACTGGCCTGTTCTCGACAGCTTAACTAATGTTGTCCGGCTACGAGGACTCAGTCTGTTACGGAGCAGCGTGGGAGGCCAGCTGGGCCACACAAGACATTTTAGCCAATCAGGGTGTGCGTCGCGCTGGGCGAGATGCAATGCATGCGCGTGTGGGCACGCACATGCGCGCGCACACACACACACGCACGCGCATGCACACACACACACACACACACACACACGCATACGCGCACACACACACACACACACACACACGCACACGTGCACAGACACACACACGCGCACACACACACACACACACACACACACACACACACACACACGCACACACGCACCTGGTGCTGCACCTGGGGGGATAGAAACATGGAGCAATGCCATTGTCTCGCTTATTGTGATCGGGTCAAGAGGAGAGGTAGAAATAGAGGTGGAGCCACTGGATCAAATTTATATTTATGGGAATTATATCCTCCCCAAACACATTGTTATAATTTATAACAGATACCGTCTGGCCGCTTCCAAGACTTTGAACATTAACGTCAAAAGAATTTACCGCAAGAGAAACAAATTAAAGTCCAGATAAAGTGAGCAATTGTTCTTCACCCAAACCGCTATCTACAAGCTTAATACTCAATTAGTTCCATTATATTTCCATGAGGAAAACTGTATGTGACTCTTCATTCCCCAAATCTGTCTCTTCCAACCACAAAATGCAACACATTAAAAGCACACCACATTGCAACAGCAGAACTACTTTGCTTTCCACATACGAGCAGCAAGCCCGGCATCTACTGTATTCTATGCTTCTATTGTGTTCTGTTTGGAAATATTTCTGTTAATTACATTGGCATCAGTGCCGTGCATGAGACAAAACATTCCATTTCCAAACAATTATATTCTGATAGCTACATTATTAAGATAAAATAAAAAAATAGAAAGGGGGACTGTGGCAGCATCAGTTAAAAGTCACACTAATTCCTTTCAGTCTGAGCATAATAATCAGCGGTGTCCAAACGGCAGCAGATCAGCTCATCATTCCCGTTGCGGTGCTAACTACTAGCGGAATATTGAAGATTAGATCTGAGCTCCATAGGCCTGACCCGCTGGTGCATGAAAGAGTGTAGCGATGTGGAAAACAGAAAGGTCATCAATAACTTCAAACAGTGAAGCAGAAAATGTGTAGAATAGGAAGGGAAACTGGAGAGGGGGGAGGGGGGGACTGGCGGCAACTGAAGCTAAGTGTTTTAACAGCTGTCTTAGACACAGAGGGACCCATCGATGCATTCCAAGGATGGGGATAACCAGATAATGACAGAATGAAATATAGGGATGCACAATATTGAAATTTTGGCTGATATCAGATTGCAGGGTCATGGATATGGCAATGAAAGTTTCCCGTAGGGTTTACCTTACGCGTAATACAGTAACTGTTATTATGGGTATACTTAAAGTTGCACTATGTAAGTTTCCTCTTCTACTCCGGAATTGAACCCGGTTTTATAGGCAAGAGCAGATTATTATTATTATTTTACCATTGAGCTAATAGAGACTCTGCCTGCTTGCACAATCTTGACTATCAGGTCAAAATTCGTGTCAGATCCTGTGTCTAGCTGAGACATGATCTTTGATACGATCTACAGTTGGAGGCCATCGATATTACAGTTAACCCATTTTGGGCGGGAACCCCTTTTGTTGTGTTATGTTATAATTTAGCTATTGGAAAATAGCAGATCTACAAGCTCGTAGCGCGCCACCGAGTGGCGCGCTACGAGCTTGTAGGTCTGCTATTTTTGAAAAATCGTGAAAATATTTATTTCAGAAAACTGGAGGATTTAGAAGGATTTTTTTAAATTTTGAGGTCAGGCCTAAATGGGTCAAATGATAAGGGACAATATCGGTGGCACCCAACTGTACATGTCTCAATAGAAGAGCACGGAGACAAAATACAACCACCCCAATTGTGTTAGTTAGATTAAGTTATATTATATTGTATTAACATACTCTACCATATAGATTAAGTTATGTTATATTGTATTAACATACTCTACCATATAGATTAAGTTATGTTATATTGTATTAACATACTCTACCATATAGATTAAGTTATGTTATATTGTATTAACATACTCTACCATATAGATTAAGTTATGTTATATTGTATTAACATACTCTACCATAAAGATGAAGTTATATTATATTGTATTAACATACTCTACCATAAAGATTAAGTTATATTATATTGTATTAACATACTCTACCATATAGATTAAGTTATGTTATATTGTATTAACATACTCTACCATATAGATTAAGTTATGTTATATTGTATTAACATACTCTACCATATAGATTGGACAAAATTTAAATTGATTCATTAACACAAGTTTTAAAGCTTTATTTTCACTTTTTACAACTTCCAAGTTTTCTTTCATTTGTTCTAGAGGTAGACCGTTTTGAATGCTTATAAAAGCACTGATTGAATCTGCAGCCTTAAATCATGAAAAAAGTGTCACAATATGTAAAAAACTAAACTTCAGGATTATTTTGCCTATGCCGATATTACATTTTGTTGTGTATATCGGATGCCACCGATATGATGAACAATTAATCGTGCACACCTAGAATGAAACTACGTCAAACTGACCAACTATGTGGTCAAATACTATATATTCCTTCACCATTTTTTTTGTTTATGGAAACAAAGCCAAAGAAAAGGCTTTTGTATTCTGGGCTTTCTCGTAACAAGAAAAAAAGAAAGGTCAGATACTCGGTCAGTATTTAACAATAGTGTTGACTTTACAATAACCTAAAAGGTATTTTGACTCGTATAAACAGGATGTTCTGGAAGCTGTTGTGAAATGAAGTAAAGAGTACAGTACATCACCATATCAGCAGTGTGATGCTTTACTCAAGGGGTGTGTGCGTGTTTGCCAGCCATCTGACATGGGGTAATTCAGCAACACGTACACGTACACACACACACACACACACAACACACACACACACACACACACACACACACACACACACACACACACACACACACACACACACACACACACACACACTGACTCACAACGCATCAGCTCTACACGCCTGTGCCTATGGCAATCGGCTGCTAGTGGATAAGTGATTCCATAACTAGTCCAAACAATAACAGGACTGTACAAACCCTGTTTGTGTTTGCCCATTACCTAAGCACCCTCAACCTCCCCCACCCCCATGCCCTCCCATTTCTTTCTTTTTTTTTTCATCCAGCTTATCTTGTTATTTCAAAACTGTTTGTCTTAGACGGGAATGAACAGTCAATGTCATGTTCCAAAAAAAAAAAAAAAAAAAGTCTCGAAAGACGTCTTTGTCAAGGCCGCTCCTTGAGAAAATATTAAAAAATAAATAAAGCAATAAACTTCCTGGCCAAACAACAAGCCGTCGAGTCAGTATCACCTAGCAGAATTGTTTCACAATGCGGCAGTTGTGGGTGACAATGGAGCCAGTCTTCCTCTAGGCTGGGCTAAAGGGGATTGCCACTGGACACATGCCCTGGTAGGGTGGCCATCACAGTGTATCAAGTGGGTTGGGCGGAGAGTTGAAGGACATGGCATCCTGCGGCAATCGATCACTTTTGTTTCACTGACACGGTCACTGAGGCAATGGCTGATAATTGAGCCTGTGTTGAAACATATTTAGGTGCATTCCAATGGAACAACCTGAGCATAGGTTAAATTATGTACTAGCCTGAACACTTGTAAAGGTAGAACAAAATCTTGGTTACTTGAGAGGGTAACAGACTGATTGTTTGAATAAAAAAGGTATTTGTATTTTATTTGCTAGTACTTGATGTGCGTTGTTTTAGCCTTTTAATGTATTCTTAGTCTTATTTATGTATGTATGTATGTATGTGTGTATGTGTGTGTGTGTGTGTGTGTGTGGGTGTGTGTGGGGGGGGGGGGGGGACCGCAGAGGGAACCACAGAGGAAAGAAGTCTACGACTTTACTGTTTTTGTTTACTCAATTGTCTTTTAACCTTTTATGCATGAGGGTTGCAAGCTATTAAATGAATCAAAGCAAATTGCATACAAGATGGAGAATAAACTAGTCTGAGAGATTGGTGCAATAGGAGTAGAAAGATAGAGAGAGAGAGAGAGAGAGAGAGAGAGAGAGAGAGAGAGAGAGAGAGAGAGAGAGAGAGAGAGAGAGAGATAGAGATGACTGCATGTGATCTAATCTGTGTTTCCGTAGTGAGTGTATGTGAGTCGTACAGTACATGGTTATACATGTTGCATTGTTCATCGTACTGAATACTTAGTCACACAACACCAACACAGTTGTTTGTTTGTTTTTACAAACAATTGTTTATTTAAGTGAATAGGTTGGAGTGGCTTATTGTCAGTATCAGCTGAGTGAAAAGTGCGTCTAGGCCCTTCACAATGTGCTAGACTCCTGGGAGATTGATTGCTGAGGTGCAGCGCCACGCCTACCATCAGCATCCATTCTGTGCACGCAATGATGTGGAATGGTTTGATGTCCATTGTCCATACAGGATACATAAAGTATTTTTTTTGCCACAGTATATATATGATCTGATCTCACATCAGAACAATGGGATTTAGGTTCAAAATCACTTTCTCCTAAAAATCCCTCATTGTGTAAGTAAACCAAAGGACCTGCTTTTGTTGACATTCGATTCACGCGCATCCAAACACACATCATTTTTTCACTTTGAGTTGCCACAGAAAGAAATATTTGGATGGCATAATGAAAGCACCAGTCTTCTGCCTAGACAGAGAGGACATGCCCTCAGACCACTCTAGGCATGCATACTACTCTTTCAATTTGAGATGGAACACATCACTCTTTCCTTTTCAGTAGTCACGCATCACTTTTTGGTTTTCATTAGGTATGCATCGCTGTTCTGTTTTCAGTAGGTAAGCAATCTACGCATCATTATTGTTTTGAGCAGCAACAAACACACACATTTTGTCATTGATCTGTTTGGGCTGCGTGCATTTTCAGAGAAAGTTATGATCAGTCGATTGTTTCCATTGACCGGTATCACAATGAAAACTCACTTTTCAAAGAAAAAATATTTTTTTCTCTTTTACATAATACACTATATTTTATTTTAATATGAATCTAATCAATCTTATCCTTAGAATCTTAAGAGTTCTGCCAATTATTTGGGGCCCACTTGCAATATCCTCACGACCTACCAGTGGGCCCCTGGCCCACAGGTTGAGAACCGCTGATGTAGGTGATCTATTTCTGATTCAAACACAGCTAATTTCACCTAAACCGGTTATTGAACCCATGGGAGGTTTGTAAGCCTGCACGAGTACTGACCCTGAGTGAGGGAGTGTAGGCCCGAGTGTAGGCCTGTTTGGCCCGGCTGGATGGTGAGCAGCCCTTGTCTCTGGAGGTTGAGCAGATGCTGCTGTTGAAGCTGCTGGACCTGCAGGAGCTGCTGCTGGAAGGCCAACTGCTGCGCAGATACCTGCTGCTGTGGGACGTACACACACATCCATACACAAATACACAAACACACACACGGAAATACAAAGATACAGAAAGGCATGCAGGCACATGCCACCAGACAGACAGACAGACAGACAGACAGACATGAGAGGGAGAGAGAGAGAGAGGTACACCATAAGCAAACACACTTACTGTATGGGAAATATAGCTCGCAGGGTAAACACCTAAAAGCTGACATACAGGTTTACATATAGTACTGTATAAGAAGCTACACAGGGACCATGCAAAATGCAAATCCTGTGTTTAAACACTATGCATGGATCTGAAGTGGCACATGAATTCAACGCTGTTCATATTTACGAAGGTAAAGATAAACACATTGTATCAACACTCTGCTGTGTGTGAACAAGAGGAAAACTGTTACACAGCTCACACCAAACAGCCTCTATACCAAATGTTAATTCTCAAACATTAGTGCGGATCGGCTGGCCGTACACTTAAAAGACAGGTAACACGTTCATCTCTCGTTCCCTCTCTCTCTCTTAATTAACCACGAGTCGGGAGGCAAATGACAAAGAGTGAAACAACATAGTTAATCATTCATAATAAGAGCCACAGGATTTTAATTACAGCCATTCATAATTCAGCAAACAACGTGTGACTAAATCAAAGTGCTTAATAACCACCCCAGCCACTCTCACAACTCTCCCAGGCATGGCACTGAACACAAGGAATCATTGCTGTTGGGTGGAAACCTTGTATGTCAAAAACGTAGTACTTTTCAGGAAATGGAAAAAGGAACCAATGTGTTCCAATGTATCCATTGTACTTATTTAGTCACAAGCTCTCAGTTAATACGTTTCATTACTTAAATATTTATACAGCCTTACAGACACAATGAATCACTTTCACAAGAAATTGAAAAAAATAGCAGATCTACAAGTTCACAGCGCATTGTACTTGCACCTCAACACGTTGTGAGTTTGTAGATATTTTTTCAATTTGCTACTTTTGTGTGACATTTTAGTTACTACAGTGTCACTACAGTGTAGTATGACAAAGTACAGCATTCATTTACAAAGAAAATAATAAATCATTAAAAGTTTAAATATAGAATACGAGGTTTCTACCCGACAGGAACAATATACTGTATGTATGCCCCTCTACCCTCCACCCAGCAATCAGTAAGCCGCGGTAAACATCACATACTATGGACTGGCTCAGAAATATTGGTGGTTGGAGAGAAATGTTTTAGTGACATACTGTCTTGATTTTGGAGGGAAATAATGCCCTCCCCAAAAACAGTTTGTCCCCGGGAAGTGAAACGTGTGAACTTACTGTAACGTGGGATGAGAAGATGATAGAGGGGGGGGTGAGAGATGAGAAGATGATAGAGGGGGGGGGGGGGGGGTGAGAAGATGATAGAGGGGGGGTGAGAGATGAGAAGATGATAGAGGGGGGGGAGATGAGAAGATGATATAAGGGGGGGGGGTGAGAGACGAGAAGATGATATAAGGGGGGGGGGGGGGGGGGGTGAGAGATGAGAAGATGATAGAGGGGGATGAGAGATGAGAAGAGAGAATGAAGAGGGGATCGAAAGAGAGTGAGAGTCAGAATAATAAATAAAAGGAAATGATCTAATATCCCGCTCCGATCTTCTCAGAATAAAAACAAACGGGAGATGCTATTTAGATAACGTGCACACGTGCATGCACATTTGTGTGTTTGTGAGTGTGTGTGTGTGTGTGTGTGTGTGTGTGTGTGTGTGTGTGTGTGTGTGTGTGTGTGTGTGTGTGGAATGGAGAGGGGGCGAGAGACTTTTAACCCTTTCATAACCCACAGTCACAACAAGCACTGGGCCTCTTTGTCAGAGAATATGCATCATTACCGAGCCGACAAACAACGTGGAGATAAGGACAGAGAGTGAGACAAAGCTCACCTTGTTATGTTACTCTCTGACAGATAAGGACAGGCCAAAGAAAATAAACATGCCTACCGGGACAGGATATTAGGACCGTATATGTGAGTATACAGGGCCCAGTTGTGGGAGGGTGGTGGACGGGGGGCATTCAAAGAGGTGCCACGGCTGCCAAGCTGTGCACCGCGCCCTGTTACCAAACACAGGATACACCACTTGTATTTGTTTACTTCTCACAATTGAGCGAACACAAAAAAGGTCTCTGTGCAACATGGCCGTCGGGGTCAGATGCCCGGCGGCTCTGTGTCCCTCTGGAACAGCCAGATTAAAAATAATATCTGCTCACTAGAGGGCTGGTTCACTAAAAATAAAAATAAATAAAAATCACACTCGTGTGAAATTGTCTTGCTCTTATCATCCGTGCTACAAACACACAATACGAGTTCTTACTTGTTCTATGCCGTGCTGTGATTGTCTAAAAGGAAGGCCTTAGTCCAGGGTCTGTGTGGGTTAGGGCTTAGGCTGGGGGTATTCATAACATTACGACTATGTATTCGTTCACAAGCTCCAATGTGAAATTATTTGAGCTTAAATATTTGAGAGAAAATGAGAGACAGGAGAGAGAGAGAGAGAGAGAAAGAGAGAGAGAGAGAGAGAGAGAGAGAGAGAGAGAGAGAGAGATGATAAAGATCTGGCTGAGGTTTAAATGGTAAATGGGGAGTTCATATAGCGCCTTTATCCAAGGCGCTTTACGTAGATTGTGCATTCACCCATTCACACGCACATTCATACACTGATGGCGGCGGAAACCATGCAAGGCACCAACCAGCACATCTGGAGCAATTAGGGGTTCAGTGTCTTGCTCAAGGACACTTCGACACTAACTCTGGGAGAGCCCGGGTTCAAGCCTTGCGGTTACCATCCAGCCACTCTACCCCTGAGCCGCCGCCGCCACCGTTTATCAGTGAAATTAAGCATACAGAAGGCCTGTGATCTCTGATCTACTCTATATCTGAAAGCTGCTTCTTCTTCTTCTTCTTCTTCTTCTTCTTCTTCTTCTTCCATCAGTGTGAGAGAAGTTTCTCTCATCTACAGTTGTCTTCTCTGTTCTCCTTGGTTGCCTTGACAGCTGGAGACAATGATGCAGGTGTCGTGGTGGGTGAGACTTCACAAAGGAACTTCTTTCATATATGTGTATATATATTAAACAAATAGTAATAATATAAAAAATAATAAACCCACAGGGTTGCAAATTAATTTAACTCTCTCTCCCCTTGAAGATGTCTTTCTTGTGGCGTTCATCTGCTGACAGGAGCTCTTGTGTTTCTCCCAGCATGCATTGTGTTTCTCCCAGCATGCAGGCACATTCAGGAGAAAACCCCCGGAGTCCACAGAACAAATAAGAGGTTAACAAGAAGTGGCACGAGAGATAGAGACAAATACTAATGATAAAGAGTGACAGTGGCAGGCCTTTATTGTCGAGCTTCAAATGTAAACTTAAAGATCTTTTGAAAAAGAAAAAGAAAAAAGAAAAGGGGAAAAAAGAAAACTAAATTTTGATGTCTTTAAAATAAAAGGGGGCACAAAGCAACAACAGGGGGTTATTGTCTACTAGCCACAAGGGAGTCGTGGCATAATTCTTATTCTGTCTTTTGATGGCTGTTAGAAATGCGATTGAAAAGACGAGAGGGGGGCGGGGGGCGGTGGGGGGGATTGTCAAATAGGAGAATCTCTCGAGGCTGCATCCATTTCCTGTGATCATACATAATACACTTCAAAAGTTGTTTTTCTTCTTAACCCTCCCATCTCCCCCCTCGGCTCTTGCCTCGTTCAACTGATCAATTGCACCTCCTCGTGCCCCCTCCCTCCATTCCTCCCTCCATTCCTCCCTCCCGCCCTCCCTCTCTCCCTCCGTGCTCCTCTGGTGTTTACATCAGATGCGACTTGGTGACAGGTCCTATCTGAGGCCGTGGAGCTCCGCTGTCATGTTGATTTATGGGAGCATCACGCCACAACTTGTCCAAACTGAAGCTCGCAGTTCATTAATTAGCGAGCTGCGACTTTGAAGCTGCTGTAGCCCCTGACAGCGCACGAGTATGAGCGAGTATGTGTGCGTGCGTGCGTGTCTGTGTGCGTGGGAGAGTGTGTGTGTGTGTGTGTGTGTGTGTGTGTGTGTGTGTATGAGCATGTGTGTGCGTGTTTTCAATATTTGCCTTAATTTTCCTCAACGCTCTCTCTCTCTCTCTTCTCTAAAACGTGGATCTCAGCGGGGCAAAGAGAAAAGAAGATGAAAAAATGAAAAAGATTGCCTTTGAACTTTCTTTTTGACCAGCGCAATAATAATGTTCTTTTGTCCAGACTGATGCCTGTATCCGACGGTCATTAAAATACACTGAACGTGTAGAGGCACTGAAAGTGCAGAGGGAAAGAAGAAGATAGTGAAGGAGGAAGAGAGACAGAGGGGGAGAGAAAGAAAGAGAGAGAGAGAGAGAGAGAGAGAGAGAGAGAGAGGGAGAGGGAGAGGGAGAGAGAGGGAGAGGGAGAGGGGGACAGGAAAAAAACCTAATGCGGGCAACAAAGCTTGGAGCGTTCACTGCACTGATATCTCACAATTACATGGCTTCTCTCACACTGCCATTTCCATGTTAATTACCAAAGGAAAGCCTCTCAGATTTATACATTTTATCCTGGCTCTGCATCCCTGCCTCTCTCTCTCTCTCTCTCTCTCCCCCCGTCTTCCTGTCTATAATGTTCTACAAGACGACTCACAGGAACGGTCATTTCTTTGTTGTGTAGGACACTTGTTTACTTGAAAGAGGGAAAAGAAAAATGATGTCGTTTATTTCATTGCCAGAGCTGAATCAATGACCCCCGTACCCCTTAGAACCCCCGCTCTATAAAAAAGAAAAAGAAAAAGGGTGAATCCATTGCTGTTGGTGCTATTCAGCTGTTGGCTGCGCTTTTACCCAGCCAGACTGACATGCTAATCAGAAGCATGAGTGCACTTTCCTTTCCTCTCTCTCTCTCTCTCTCTCTCTCTCTCTCTCTCTCTAACCACAGCCTGGAAGCAGATGGGGTTGAGGGAGGGAGCACACATGCCTTCCATGCTCTGTCTGGCCAAAGGGAGGGGGGCTTGTTGGTTAAATGGCAGGCAATCGTGTGCACGTGTGTGTGCGTGTGTGTGATGTCAACCTACCTCTTTGCTCTGCTTGCCCACATGCTGATGCTGCTGCTGCTGTAGGAGCTGCAGATGGAGTTGTTCCTGTTGCTTTTTGTAGAACTCTTGGAGTTGCTGCTGCAGGAAGACATAGGGAGGACACTTGTGAGGAAGGGAAGAAGAAAGAAACTCAGTCACTCAGTGTGCCGCGCTATGAGCTTGTAGATCTGCTATTTTTGAACAATCCCTGGAACAACATATTTTGAGATGGGGGTCGGCGGCCAAATTCATATCATTTTTGGGGTCCTTGACATGAAATATTGCTTAATGTAAATCGCTCTGGATTAACCCATTTTGGGAGGGAACCCCTTTTGGTGTTAGCATTATGTTATGCTTTAGCTATTGAAAAATAGCAGATCTACAAGCTAAAAAGTTCATAGCGTGCCACCGAGTGGCGCGCTATGAACTTTTTCAGAAAACTGTCAGGATGTAGAAGACATTTTTAGAATCTGATCTCAGGTCAAAATGGGTTAAGAGCGTCTGTTAAATGCCTAAATTGTAAATTGAAATAGTTTGAGAACCGCTGATATAGAAACATATTTTTTTCAGAAAACTGTCAGGATTTAGTATATATATTTGTAGAATGGACCTCTGGTCTAAATGTGTTCATTCTGCCTAAGCATTGCATGCAGTCTGTCATCTGGCTGTGTGTTCCGTAACGTGACAATGTCTCATGTGTGAGACAAAAACACACATTATTGTCACCAAGGCTGCACCAGTTGTTTGGTTGTCACAGCAACAAGCATATCTTGCAAAGAAAATGTTATTTTATGAACCTCGGACTGTTAGTTTAACTCTCTCTCAGTTTACCACACCAACCCTTGTGTCCCTTTTCTGGGCATGTCATAATAGGCAAACATTCCACAAAAATAGGTAAACATTCTCAGAAAATCGCCGATCCATATGCCGTTGCAGCGTGCCACGCTGTGAGCTTGTAGATCGGCTATTACGGGTGAAGAGATTTGGTGTAAAGGGGAAAAAGGGGGGGGGCAACTTAACCAAGTGGCTAAGCTAGAAGTGAGAGCTATGACTACGGAGGAGAAGATGGCGGGTATGGTGGTCTTCTGCAGGGGTGGGCAACTTTGACCATGGAGAGGGCCACTATGTTTCCACACTCCCTCCAGAGGGCCACATTGCATATTAGCTTGTAGCATATTAGCTTGCTATTATTTGAATTAAAATCCCGAATTATTTTTCCAATTGGAATCCTGAACAGTGTTAACTTTATAAACTAAATAAATTGAACATTTTAATACTATACTCATTAAGCTACTAATTTAGATGAAGTAATTAAAGCGGGTCATGTTTGCAAATCAATAATATATCAGTATTCTGATATTAACCTGAGGGCCACATTAAGTGAAGGTGGGGGCCACCAGTCAGTTGCCCATGTACAGTATGATCTTCTGTACCTGCTGTAACATGAGGGCCTGTTGCTGCTGTAGGAGAACCTGGAGCTGCTGAGGGCTCAGGACCTGTTGCTGGAGGATCTGCTGCATCTGCTGAGGAGTTATCACCTGGGGCGTCATCATAGTAGCCACTGACACTGGAACCTGCAACACACACACACACACACACAGCAGGTGTGTCAGTCACGTGGCAGCATGCGGAGTGATGTGTCATCATACACATAAAGCACATCATGTAACTGATACCATCTAAAAGTGTAATGTCAGCTTTGCCGTATACGAGCGCGTCGCTCTGTGAAAATAAACAACATTTTGGTGGGCGAGGCATAAATGCACGGGCGTACGACAGAGGATAAATTAGATCCAAGTAAGCACAAGGTATAGTTACACACATAGCACACACACACACACACAAGGTATAGCACACACAGTCACACGGCACCTATTTTCTGTCCACAGCGAGAGGAGACGACGTGAGCATGCCACGGGTTGAACAGACGACGTGTCAGGGATGCATACTTCACACACCAGCAACAGATACGTAGAGCACAGAGCTGTAAGGGTACTGCAGCCCCGCCCTCATTACACCTGGAGTCAGCCCCCCCCCGCCCACACACACACACACACACACACACACACACACACACACACACACACACACACACACACACACACACACACACACACACACACACACACACACACACACACACACACACACACACACACACACACACACACACCCCAACTCCTCAAACACACTTCCACCATCAACCCTCATGGGCGTAACGCCACCACACAAGACGTGCACCTTAACTATACGTTCTGTTGTGATGCCTCTCAGAGCTTGCCATTTATGGCGCATGGCAAACATGCCATACCTCCTGGGAATGTCAAAGACCCCTGCAATCTCCTAACAAACCCAACAGTAGGGGACCTTTCCTCAGTTTGCGATCGCACGTCATGTCACGTGAGAACGTGTCATTAGACAGTGCTGTCACCAGTTATCTATGAATGCAGAGAAATATGCAGTGCCCAGAGGAGGGGGGGGGGGAGGGTCACAACGAGGAGGCGCGGCCGCAGCACACGCGAGCCCTCTGACTAACTAACTCCCAGCCGGAAAGGTGTGAGTGCAAGACTCCTCAAAACCAGTGATTTGTTGTGACACCAGAGAGAGAGAGAGAGAG
>NC_136790.1:27733821-27736321 GCF_951216825.1 Electrona antarctica | reverse complement strand
AGTGAGAACATAATCAAGCTGCTACTCTATTGGCTGTCCGTAAATGTGGTCTTTTCACATGAAATGCTATTTGATATTTGATAAGATCTTTGATTTCAAACTATGGAAGGAATTTGTTGAGCACAAAGAAAACAGCCGCGCAACACTGGAGTTTGATCATTAAATGCACCTGCATTGTGGTAATCTGAACGTGACCCCATAACAGATACTATATAACATAATCTTCGGGTTCAGAAGCCGTATTCGCCAAGTACAAATGTTCAAGGTGTCCACAGACAAATAAACATCCTTGGTTATGCTGAATGCTCATCATTTATGAGATCTAAGTAGGTCAATATATTTGACCCTTGAGAACCCATGGATAACAGATTCCCTGCAGGCACAAGACACTGGAAGTTGGAGAACTGCCCGGCAAATGCAAGGGTAACATCTGTGTGGTGCCCCGCCACCATAGAACCAGCACAGGGCATTGGTAGGAATTCACCTTCACCCCCCCCTCCCCCCACCCCCCTCACTCACTCAACGTTTGTACCTGTCCCGCTCGTCTCTCTTCCACTCTCTCTCTCTCTCTCTCTCTACTCGCTCTTTGCCCTGTGCCTGGCTGCCGCACGCCCGTGATTTATAAGCACAGCACCTCATCGCCGACGTTACGCAACACTGCATGTCTTCAGATGCATTATTTGAGTCAGTTGAGATTTAATTAAGATCACAGCCTCTAAAAATCCCCTTCAAATAAAACCCTAGCCAGAGAGACAATGGCTGACACATCCTCGTGCAGATTGTTTCCATTCTCCGCACACCGCCGGCAAACGCGCAGAGCTAATCCTTGTTTCCATGACGGCAGACATTGGGAAGGGGGTTCGGGGTGTTGGGGAGGGGGGCACGAATTGTGTTGCTTCTTCGCACTCCTTGTGTTGTTGTCTTTTGTGACTCATATAAACTACACAGCCAATTAACATAAATAGAAAAAGGAATCAAAGTGAACAGCAGCTGGCTTATACTGTGAAGTGTGGAAGTTAGCCAGAGCTGAATCAGGTCCACAACTGGGTGTGTGGTTTATGTCCAATACACTCTCACACACACACACGTGCACACACACGTGCGCACACACACACACACACACACACACACACACACACACACACACACACACACACACACACACACACACACACACACACACACACACACTTTCAGATGCTTCACTTAATTGTGTCCACAGTCTAGAGTTTCCCTACGGTATGAAAAAGTACAGCTCATGATGACACACACACAGAGAGAGAGAGACGGTTAACATTTTAGCCAGAAAACATCACTGACTGTACACTATGTAATCTCATTATTGGAGCTACTGTCTCAGCCCCTTTGAAACACATGGCATCTCTTAATCTGCCTATCTGAAACAGAGAAACACACTGGAACCAAGCACCCCAACAGTAATGCTGCTTGAGCGAAAAGAAAGAAAAAAGAACAAAAGCTGTTTTCAAGTAAAAACATGTTTCACTCTGGCAAGTCAGCGTTCAACAGCAGAGAGCAGCTGGTAGCTCGCTGTATCACTGCTAAAATATTCCTCTTCCCTCTCTTTCCCTGCCTGCCTGCTCCACTACAAAGCCATAGCCGTCCCTGTAAAGGATATCCCATAGAGCTGTGAGGCTGTGGCGGCTGCCACCCTGTGCCCCCCTCTCTCTCTCCGGGTACAGGGGCTAATATCTGGTTGCCTATGTCATGGTTTAGAAATGACAGGTGCTGGCAACCCCCGTGCCTTGACAGGCCACTGCACAAATAACGGCCCCTGCCTGAAAGGGCTAATGCACTACTAATGAACAATAAATCAACTTTGATTACAAACTGTCAACCCAATCAGCTCGCACTCCAGCTCTCCCAAACTGCGAGTCCCTGAGCGCAGCTGCACGGCATTACGGAGTGCGCTGGCTGCACTGTTTAGGCTTCGCTCGTTCTCTTTCTCTCTCTTCTCCTTCACCTCCTGCTTTCTACTCATCATATTTCTCCTCTCGGCTGATCTGATCTTCACCCCCGCCTGGCCTCGCCCCCCCTTCGGTCTTTCACTTCAACATACACCCAAAGTCACCCAGAGTTCCTCAACATTGATACAAGCGCCTGGAAACTTCCCCAAACAAGCTGCAGTTGCTGAAGCTGTATAGGTGCACGATAAGCAATTGGACAATGCAGCCAGAAATAATTAATTATAATAATAAATCAAATGAAATGTAGGTCATAAAAATAAAATGGTTGAGATAACGTGCAAGTAAAGATTGTGCAGTAGCGGTCAATGAGACTCACAAAGTGCTCATTTGCGCGGATGAACAGCCGTGAGTTCAGTATCCATCTCTCGTGGCTGACACTGCAGGACTCAAAACCAGAAAAAAAAAAAAACGATTTTTAAATTATGGCAGAAGTCGACCAACTGCAGTTCAACTTTACTCAACCTAGTGCACTCCATAATCCCTTTACAATACATGCTGATATACGGTTACCCACA
>NC_136790.1:27706321-27728821 GCF_951216825.1 Electrona antarctica | reverse complement strand
ATAAGCACTTTTCAAACTGCTCAAAATGGCGGAAAATCTGAGGACGGAGCTTACTTGTCAAAGTGACAGTTGTGTTCCCCATGAGTCAAGGAACATGTGTAAACAAGTGCCATGAATTTTGGCCAAACAAAGCATGAGTTATGACTGTTCAAAGAAATGCTATAGCACCCCCCTTTGGCCAATTGGAGTAAGACTGCTTTCAGTGCTATTTGGCATGCCCCTCTACTATACTGTAAAGTGACATAAGCATATGATGCTGCATGTATGTATTATTTTTCATTGGCTCATAAAACTTTTTTTTTTTACTTAAATTTTTTTTACTACGGTTTTTACCGTATAGGTCCAAAGTTCAAGTGTATGCATTTTGATCAAAGATCCTGGGAGGAGATACATTTGAACAGTTTTTCATATAATTCAAAATGGCGGGTGATCTAAAGGTCAGAGGTCAAAAGTCAGAACACGAAAGTTGTTCGTCATGAGGAGACACATATGTGTATCAAAGTGTCATTGCCAACAGTCAAACGGTTCATGAGCTATGCACGTTCAAAGTTTGCATTTTCAATTGAGTGATATAGCGCCACCCTTTGACCAATGGTGATGGGCTTCGCATAGTCACCATTTGGCATGGACCTCTACCATGTTGCCACGTTTCGCAAAAAACGACTTCGCGGTTCAGCCAGAACAGCTATTTTTGGTGGAAGAAGAAGAAGAAGGAGAAGAAGAAAAAAAAACACAAAAACAATAAGTGACCAAAGTCACTTCGTGACTTCTTGGTCCCTTAATAAAGGTCCCTGCACACTGCTGTGTTTTTCTGATTTTTAGCTGCGTTTTCCTCAGTTTTCCGAAAAACGCGTCCAGCCACCTTAAATGTGATTTTGACAACTTCTCTAAACACATAGGGGTCTATTAAGTAGGTAAAATAATATTACTAAACCCATGCGGTAATACAGAATTTGGCCTCGCTCTGCGCCCTTTCGTATTATGGAAGCCGTGTTGAACGCACACACATATGCATACCACGTTCCTGAATATTTTAGCATTGGGGGAGTGTCCATATGTTAATTTTATTCGCTTTGCGCATTCTGCTATTAAGCCCCTTCACCTAAAAACACTCAGCGCATAACGATTCCACCTGGGTCTGACCACCTCTTAAATGAAAAAAGCAAGTTTGATTTTACACAACAGCGGCTCTGTGGCTGCTCTGGAGTGTTGCCATGTCTGTTTATTATAAGCGACTTTGGGCTTCTTTTTCTGTAAAGTTGCTTGTAAATATTGGTAGTTGTGGTTGCTTTTCTTGTGTCTAAAGTGCTTATTTGGGCTTTTCTCCTAATGTTGTTTAAACCAGTGATCCCCACACAGCGACATTCCCATGTCAAGGACCCCCAGATGAATGCATTTGCCCAACTAAGGACGGCTAATCCAAAAATATTTTTTCCAAGATTCCTTTTGAAAATAGCATAACAATGTGCAAGAAAATATTTAAAAATAAGCAAGAACTTTATATTTGTGGACAATCAAAATATGTTGGAAATGTTAATGTGGTGTCATTAAAATTAATCTTGATATGGCAGACTCACTATCTAGAAAATAAAACCATGGCACTTCATTTAAAATAGGTTGCAGACCCCTGTTATAATATAACAGAAGAAGCACATTAGCACAAAAGAAGCACATATTATGTGCTTCTTTTGGGATTATGTTTATAGACCTATTTACTTGTTTCTATGAGACATGGCAACAGAGGGGCGGCTTTCTGTTACAACGTTGAGATTGGAAAGGGTCATATTTCGCTCATTTCTCAACCTTTTTTAAAAATTAAAACATCTCCATAATCCTTGGGAAGTTTGCTTTCATACGCTGTATCACACCCGACTCAAGTCTTCTTCAATAAAATGCTACGAGCAAAGACCATAACATCAGGGATGCAGCATTACGCATGGCGCACATAGTAGGTGCCGGTGGCATTTCAACTCATTCCTTCGTCGTGACTCGAATGAAATAAAATAAAATAAAATAAACTACAGCTGTTTTTCCATAGAAACAAATAAGAGCGTTTGTGCAAGCATGTATGATGTATATGCACGGATGTCGGATGTCGGATTGCCGTCTTGTCTTTCATAGAGAGTTGAGATTTAGGATGTCCATAATTCTGTCATTTCTCAACCGTTTAAAAAAAAAATCTTCATATTCCTTAGGAATCTTGCTTTCATTCGCTGTATGGTACATGGTTCTATTATTATCGAATTAAACAATATCAAACGAACTTGTATGTTCAGGGGTTAGACGATTCTGGGAACATTACGCATGGATTGCAAGCCTATGCTGCGTATCTACTCGCAGTTCCATTCCGATCTGAAAGGTAGGTGCCATTTCAAAGGCTTAGTTATTCATTTATGAATCAAATTAACTAGAATACAGATTTTTACAGCTGTTTTTCATGCTTAGAACAGAAACAAATGAAGTGATGTGCGTATATCTCCCTCCCTTGTATAGCCTATATGGCTGCGCCACTGTAATGACTTTCACTAACACTGCAAGTTACTTAACAAAATAGAGACATAGGCCTACAAGTTATATGCACATCATGGCTGTGACAGCTTGTGGATCTTTTGAGGCATAAAGGTGACAGCATGCAGTGCAATAGGAATAATTAACCCAAATGTGACAAAGTCATGTCATGTCTATGGTGCCCATGCCTGCAGAAATGTAATACCACTCGCAGCAAAGGGCGCATACCGTATGTGAGATCAGCTGACTGCTAAAGAGAATAGTACGGACATGTTGATTGGGTACGCCTTAAACACTCCCATGACTAATTCAAGGCCGTTTTGCGCACGCCACGGGGGTCGAAAGCGCTTCTTATCGTGCCTATAATTGCAATATGACATTGGCCACGCCTCCACCTCTTAAAACTGTAATATTATATGTAATATTATTTGACCTACTTAATAGACCAAATAGTGTCTGGCACCAACTCTCACGCCATGATGATTTAGGCACCGGAAATGTGTTTATTGATGTATTTTACCGTTAATAAATACAGTTTCTGACAACTTGTTGTGTCAATGAGCGAGGTGTTGCCAAAATCACAACTAAAATTACTATTACAAAGTAAAACCAAGGTTACACAGTATGCCTTTTAAACCAGATAATGGAGTTGTATGGAAGCACTGTAGCCTGAGTTAATATATCTAGAAGATGGATCTAGAACCCCTCCTTGTGGCTGCAAAGTCCTGAACCTAAAAGTTGCGTTGATATATGGAATAAGACATGCTAAAATGAATTAGGTTATCTCCCAAAGCAAAGACTTACAGCTGAGTTACAGTAAGTCACGCTTGATTCAGTGAGTTCCTCCTGGTCTATTATGGTTGGGCCTGGTTATTTACTTTTAATTTCAGCATTCGTGAACACACTGTTTAGTCAGCATTTCTGTAGTCTGTATTTGCAAAATATTTCCCTGAGGTGACGTGCCAGCCAGTGTACTGTAGCTTTCCTAGTCAAAACAAGAACACATTCAGCGATGACAAACATTGACAATTTGAGGAGGTGGGGGATTTTTGACCTCATATTGTTTGATGATTGATTCATCTGCATTCTGAAGCAGAAGATATATTTAGTAAAGAAACTCGCCACAGGGTTCTGTAAAGAGTTTGTCATTGAAGGACAATGTAAGTATTGACTCAGTGCTAGTAAATTCAACTCAAAATATGGAAAATGTGCATGTTGCTTTCATATCACGCCACAGAGAAAACAAGATTTTTAATGAGTACATATTACCAGTAAGACGCCTGAGGCCGTGCACGCATCTGCCTAGGTGACAGCAGACTGCTGGGCGAGCGCTGGCGCTTTGGCATGGGGGGGTCAGATCAACATATGGAATGAATTCTGTACTGGCCATATGGAATGTCAGAACTGGTCAGCTCCATATATGGAGATCTAAGAGTGGCAGCTGGGGCAGTGTCTTGAGTGTACAGGGTTTGATGAGGGCCCAGGTAGGGCCGGGCCTTAATTTTCGGGCCTGTGTAGAACTCTAGTTTTCGCCATATATGGGCATTCCCATATATGGGCTTAATATTGATGACATCAGGGATCTCCATCCTTGATTATGTCACGTGATGTTATGAGGCATGACCATATATGGTCAAGCCTGGGGTGACGGACCAACCAACCAACCAACCGACGGGAAATGGACGTTTTCATAGTAAATGCGACCTGTGGTTGCAATAAATGAGGCCTGTGTGAAACGGGCAAATATACAAACATACAGCCTTATTAGCCTCTGTGGCTAATGAAGTGGACCAGTTGCCTTTGGATGGGAACACTATAATGACGAGGACCATGCAGATGTGCATGTTTGACATCAAGTACAGAACTGTGCATGTGTCAATAAATGGCAGGTCAAAACAAACAGGGACCGTGCAGAAACTGCTTGATGAGCTAAAACCAGGGGTTCCCAACCTTTCAATTACCACGGACCGGCTGACAGTTCATACAATGTTCACGGACTGGCATGGTTGGGGGGGGGGGGGGGGGTAAACTGCAGAAACAGGCTTTCCTATACTTACAGTAGGATGTTACGTGCATAATGTGCTTAATGCACTTCTGAAACTGTTAAACTGGGTCAAATATACAAGGGATATTTTGGAGATTTTATTTAAAAGCAATGCAGAAATAAAATGCAGGCAAAAAAATACTCATTATGTATTATGTCAATTATCTCAATTCCAAGCAAAACAATAATATGTATGATTAATAGTTGCCTTCAAATAATTTTTAAAATGGGTCATTTTGATTCAAACTAAACACAATGTTTAATTATGTTAATATGGTTCAGGTCATGCTTTTGTGAGGATAGACAAGCCCATTGTTGACAATTATCTTGGTGATATTGCAGTAACCATTCTTTCTCACATTTGGAGAGAAGGTATTATACTCCTAAAGGATAAATAAAGGAAACAGCGTTATGTTTCACATGCCCATAAGCTTCAGAGGCCCGTCGTAGCTGCATTGATTACAAGGTTGCACACTAAAGCAGTGGTTCCCTAAGTGAGGTCCGGGGACCCCCAGGGGTCCTTGAGGGAGTTCCAGGGGGTCCCAAATGGACCCTTATGGGTCTGTAACTCTGAGTGTACAAATGTGTACACTCTCAGAGTTAAATTAACATTGATTTTACAATTATAAATTGGGGGTCCCAGAGATAGAAATGCAATTAAATAGGGGTCCGTAGACTAAATAATGCATGTCAAACTGGGGGTCCTTGAAAATTAACGGGTTGAGAATCACTGCTAGAGCCGTAAAAATCTTCTCTTATCGGGGTCCCTGGCATATGTTTTCAGATAGGGGGTCTGCAGGCTAATTAGTGTCAATTTGGGGGTCCTGGACATGAAAAGGTTTGGGAACCACGGCACTAAAGCAATTCTGACTCTGATTCTAGAGAGGTTTATTACAGAATGTCAAACACAAAGGATGTCTCCCGTTCAAGGCGTGCCTATCCCTGGCTTTCACTCTCATAAGGCATGAAACAGAACATCATGCTGTTTCCTTGTGCTAAAAACAGGGTGAAATGCCTTATTGGGAATGGAAACAGTGAACCACTAAGTTGTCAAAATGTGGACACAACGTTGCTCCTCCTCCTCCTCCTCTCCCCTGGAGGAGGAACTCACTCGTCAGCTGTGAGATGACTATGACTTCATTCTGACAGGATTATCCCCAAACCTGGTTCTAATCTAGACCACAGTGCAAATAATGCATTTTTACAGTATGACAATGAAAACAAGCATTGTCATACCCCCATCAGTCTCCATGTTGGGGGTTGGAGTTGGATGCGAGACTCTGGTCATTCCTTACAGATTGGATCAACTCGCACGCATGCATCAATATGATAATTCATTACGACACTACATATATACCTTGAGACCTTTTGCACTCCTGCAAGGGGCAGGAGTCACTCCCAGGATCTCACACGCACGCACACTCCCTCAAATGATGGTATGAGGGGTTAAGCCTCAACTCAGACTGACAGACGTTTCTTTCTAGTGGATATTTCCATAAAATATGAATCCTGATGCAACTCATCAGAAGACCAGACCTGCTTTTTGTGTTAGATTCAGCCATAACACACAGTCAACAATATACCCTGGACAGCACCTAGTGTGATCATTGCTGCGGGTCCACCTCCTTTGCCCTGCTTTCTTGGCTGGCTTCAAAAGTCTCTGTAACCTCTGATCCTCTGTACGGAATAATCCACAGTAAGATTTGAAGCCAGACAGGCCTGCTGGTGATTTAATTAGAATGACTGTAATTTAAAGCGGGCAGCACACTTCAAAAGAAGTAGAATTGTTTTTCATCTTGAATTTCTGACCAATCACACACAATGTTTGCATTGCTGTCATATGTGGCAATTTCGGCTAGCTAGAAAATCATGGAGGTGCTTTTTTCCCCCGTTTCTGCGGCTCAATATGCTCCTGTTTAAAATGTTAGGCATAACTGTAAGAGAAAGATGCTTGACCTTAAAATGGCCAAACCAGGGTAAATAAGGCTTAAATGGCTTAAATTATAATAGTTTGTTATGCTCCTGCTTGGGCAGGTAGCCAGTGTGGGGCTGCATGGGCTCCCTGTCACCTCGCCGGTGGGCTACCATTGCCCGCACTGCCTCAGGCCGCTGGCCGACTGGGCTGAGGGAACCACCTCGGAATTCCGCCTCGGATGGCCCTGGAGTGCTGGCCGGACTCCAGCTGACGGGGCCCCGGCCCAGCACTCTAATGACTTACAGATTGGAGCGCTGTGGTGTACATGTGTCAGGACAATGCCACGGGTCTGCTGCGAAAAAGAAAAAAAGAAAATGCAGGAGAGAGAGAGAGAGAGAGAGAGAGAGAGAGAGAGAGAGAGAGAGAGAGAGAGAGAGAGAGAGAGACAGACAGAGAGAGAGCCCGGCGGCTTCTCTCTGTCCTGTCAGACAGAGAGGCTTGGCTGCTGCATTCTGTCACATCACGCTGGAGCCCCTTCCCCATACCCCCAGCAGACCACAGATGAAGGATGCGACCGACAAGCATTTGGGGGCGGGGTGTTGCAGAGGGGTGGGATGGTGCGCTGGTACAACTTAAAAGGCTTTCATCGTGCAAACTGAAAGGGCATTATCTTTTGACCTGGAGATGCCCCTTGTGAGGTTGGAACACAGTGGTGTCCAAACAGAGAATATGACAGAGAGACACAGACAAGCAAGCAAGCAGACAGACAGACAGACAGACAGACAGACAGACAGACAGACAGACAGACAGACAGACAGACAGACAGACAGACAGACAGACAGACAGACAGACAGACAGACAGACAGACAGATGTTGTTGATTTAAATTGGCAAAAAAAATAAAGATAATTGGTGGCTGATGTGATTTTTTTAAATGCATGATGATTTCAGGCTGTGCATGTTGAGAAGGTGACATTCGTGAGGTGACATTCGTTCAGGGTTTCATTTGAACCCATACATAATCTGGGAAATCATGTTACTTTTGAGGTTTTCCATTCCTGGCAAACAAGGACATGACTGTAAAGAACACTTACAAGTTCCAATGAGCTTAATTCTGTACCCATCTCTGACAACATGAACATTCCTCACATGTAAGCTAAGTGGAAAAACGTCTCTCAAACCTCAGTTTGAGGATCAGATATTCATTAAAGATTGTGTTTAGTTCTTCCAGAAACCCTCTTCCACGCTAAAGACCTGCACATTCTCAGGACACTTCAGACCATGCGAGGCAGACCGATAACGGTCATCAGCATCACTCAGACAGAGGGTCCGTACTGAGAACACGAGCTGGCCTCGAGCCCAATACCCTCGCACTGTACCAGCGGTCATGAATAATGTACACCAATCAGGGGGCCGCAAAGGCCCAGGGTCGGAAACAAGCCTAATCTGGGCATTACGTTGATAGCACAGACACCATGTTGACACAACATCTTCAACCCAGCTGTACGCCACATAATCCCCCTGTAGGAGGCTAGGTGCATACCTTAGGATGGCTCGCAGCGCGTGCGTAGTTAAGCAGCCGGGTTCCTGAGCAACAAACGAGCGGTGTCGTCCCCCACACTCCACCCCCTGCAAGGGGCTGGTGGACTATCAGCGAGGGTCCGACAGTGTTGTTCCTAATTACCTATTTCTCCACTCCTGATCCTGTGGCTGGCATAATTAGTTACCTGGGGCTGCAATCCAATTTGAAGTGATGACAAGAAAGTGATCCATGAAAAAGTAATAAGTTAAATCCAATTTCGGTCTGCCTCTAATTAAATGCACATGGAACTAATGAGTCAAACCCTCGCATTTCGCTGATAATGGTAATTAGCGGGGTGGGAGTCACCGGCTCTCTTCATCCGCGCCACTGTAGGTGTGTGAGAGGAGGAAAAAAAAAGGTAAAGTGGCATGGACTCTTTTAATTACATGTGTCATTCTGTCAGTGTAATTTACTGGCTTTTTGACCAGTCAAGTATGTTAAGCTGCTCTCCAGCGTGAGCGGCAAGCTGTTTGTGTATCTGGTCTGATTAAACGCCTCTGGGCCACAAGTATACAGTGTAACCGTCCTCCTCCAGAAGCTACCACGGGGGCTGCTTGAAAGAGGGACCCCTGTTGAAGATATAAAACTAAAGAGCCATTTAATGCTGATCAAGGATTCTGGAGCCTCATTTTTTATTTTCTCTCTCTCCGTCTGCCCCTCTGTGCAGATCTTTCTATTCCCTCTCTATTTTGATAATCATATATACCATGGTTCACATGGTTATGTCCCCCTCTGACTTGAATACACCGTAAAATCGCTTTTTATTTAACTTTTAAGAGTGAAACATTTACCCATTTAAAGTTTTACAGTCTCAAGAGTGAAATGAACAGAAGATGTGACTGTGTGAAGGAGTGAATTGGAAAGCAAAGGCACATCTCCAAATGAGTGGAGGTCTCGGTCTCTCTCATGCCTAATGGGAGGTGGCGGAGATGAATGAAGCTCCGTCCGCAGATGGCTCCACCGATCAGGTGACGTTTATGGGGTGTCAGTACTACACAGCCTCATAATTGTTGGATCATGTCTTTTGATGACCTGGGTCCAGCTGAACAGAGAATCATTATCAGCCTTGTGTGTGTGTGTGTGTGTGTGTGTGTGTGTGTGTGTGTGTGTGTGTGTGTGTGTGTGTGTGTGTGTGTGTGTGTGTGTGTGTGTGTGTGTGTGAGTGCGTGCATGAGGCTAGCATACTGCCAGAAGACCACAAGTGCAAACACGATATCTCACACACAACCACATGTATGACAACTTAAGCTTAATAGCGCATGTGTGCGTGTGTGTGTGCGCGTGCGTGCGTTAATGCGCACGTGCATGTGTGTAGTTAGGATGCATTTAATTAGCAGGATATGTAATTCGGAGATAAACAAACACTTGTCGTGTCCCTGTGGCTTTTTCCCTCCCTTTCATAATGACGGTTGTGGTAAATCCTCACCATTAATTTAACCCTGGGCCTGAGTGTACACATGAAACCAAATCCAGTCACTCTCAGGGCCAAATTAGCACTCCAAATGTTGCAGTGTAACATACAACATTAGAACTCAGGCAATTTACCGTGTTAGTTGGATACTACTACACAGTTAGAGCAGCCCTCGCTTCACAAGAACTGGGCAGGAGAGTCGTGTAGAGGGGAGGAGAGAGGAGGGGGTGTGTGTGTGTGTGGAGGGGGGGGGGGGGGGGCAGCTCTCTTTTCAATAGCTGAGTGACAGCTTGGCCGAGCTCTCTGTATACATTAATAAATTAGAATTTTAATTTTGTCTTTGTCTGCAGGAGATGGTCTAGTACTTCACTATGTACCAACAACTGGCTGTTCGCTGGAATCTGCCGCTGCGGTCCCCTCTGTTGACCTCTGCCGCACAGTTCCCTGCCAGGCAGGGGAAACTGTTTAGTTTGATCCTTTCAACTTATTTGAATCCTGACAAATATGCACACAACTGAAAGGTCATCACAGTCATATTTCATCCTCTGGAGCTATTTCCAAGACATCTGCACAACAAAGGGGCCCTTTCACTACCTGACATTAGACCTAGCCCGCTACAATAGCTCATTAAAAAGGGCCCCCAATGGGATGGCGGGGGTATTAAATATTATATACACACACGCGCACACACACACACCACACACCACACACCACACACACACACACACACACACACACACACACACACACACACACACACACACACACACACGCAAAGAACAGGGGCCCCCGTATTAATTACAAAATATGCCCTGAAGTCGTTTGCAATTTCACAGTGAAACAAACATCCCCTCCTTGTTCAAACAAAGATACGCATCTCTGAGGTAGCTCAGACAGCACATCTGAAATGAACGTAAATATTGCATCAGATACGCATAGCTGTCCCCATTCAAAAGCAGAACAAAACAAAACAAAAAAAATGACACCCGCCCCCTCACGTTTTGCCTCGCATCACAAAAGCGGCCCAAATAACTGCCCCCCAGTCGCCTCCTCCATGGCCCTGTTGTAGCCCTATACCCGCCTCACTCCCACCTCTGACATAACACCCCTGCATCACAGAGCTGCTCCACAGCACCTCCTGCTGTTGGTGGTGGGGAGTGGCCCAGGAGTAATCTGACAGAAAAGAAGGCACTGCATGGCTCTGCTGAACTCTGTCATAGGTGTGGTGACACTTCTGCTCTCGCTCCCTCTCCCCTCTCCCTCTCCCTCTCTCTGTCCATCTCTCCCTCTCCCCCCTATCTCTCTCGCTCCCTCTCCCCTCTATCTCTCTCTCTCCCTCACCCTCTCCCTCCCTCCCTCTCTGTCCGTCTCTCCCTCTCCCCCCTATCTCTCTCTCCCTCCCTCCCTCTCTCCCTCTCTGTCCGTCTCTCCCTCTCCCCCCTATCTCTCTCTCCCTCCCTCCCTCTCTCCCTCTCTGTCCGTCTCTCCCTCTCCCCCCTATCTCTCTCTCCCTCCCTCTCCCTCTCCCTCTCCCTCTCCCTCTCCCTCTCCCTCTCCCCCCTATCTCTCTCTCTCCCTCTCCCTCTCTCCCTCTCTGTCCGTCTCTCCCTCTCCCCCCTATCTCTCTCTCCCTCCCTCCCTCTCTCTCCCTCCCCCCCTCTCTTTCGGGTTCCCTCACTCATTCCACTCTTTGTCCTCCTCCTCTCGTCCAGCACGTAAACTGCCCACATTGTGGAAGACAGCCAATAAGGAAAAAGCCCTTCTACCATGGCGGAATGGACCCGCCACACATAGTTGTGCACGCAGGCGCACTCACACGCACTCACGTGCACGTGCACACGCACACGCACACACACACACACACACACACACACACACAGATTAATGCATGTGCACATGCACACGCCGATGCATGCTATTGCGTTGGATATATCCTGGCTAATGGATGAGCTCATGTGATATAAATAGGCCACATAGAAGCTTTTCTAAGATGCAAGATTTCGAAAAGTTTGGCCTATATAATTTACCATGGTACTCTTTAAGCACAAAAACACCTTCTGATGCACACAGTGTCGTATTTATGTGGTACAGTTTGTGTGTGTGTGTGTGTGTGTGTGTGTGTGTGTGTGTGTGTGTGTGTGTGTGGGCGGGGGGGGGGGGGGGGGGGGGGTGCGCGCTGCGGTGTGATGTGGTGTGTGTGTGTGTGTGTGTGTGTGTGTGTGTGTGTGTGTGTGTGTGTCACAGACAGTACGTGTAAACCGCACATACTGTATTACGTACAGAACAGGCATAATTTGAAACTGTTGCACTGCCAATCTTAATTTCCTGTTTTTGAAGTTAGCCCTCGCACTGCATTATTCTTGCACATTCTTGCACATTGTGTTCTCAATAACACACTCCAATATAACACACTCTCTCTCTCGAGTGTTATTGTGTGCGTGTGTTTTTGGAAACCCCAAAAGTGAAGCTCAAGCCAGTTGTTGATGGTAGAGGGTGCGCTGCAGCAGCAAAACACCTCATCTATTAGCGCTTTCGGATGTTATCAGATGATGTAATCTCCGTCATCAGCCCTTATCAAGACCATGCAATGGAGCCAGTATGGCCATTTCCTACATATTGATGTTGTTGTCAGCCATTGTCCGACGTCGCATTTGGCGTGTTGTCCGACTACTAACCCTATTTCTAACCCTACCTCTAACCTTAACCCTAACCTCAGTCTTAACCGGCCACCTAAATAAACATAAAGCAAAGTTGTTGTTTTATAGCGCAATGTTTTCGCTTCGGTGGCAGTAACTTCACTTCCGCGTTTCCTAGTCGCCTACTAGGCTGTATGTGTGCTGTATGTGTGCTGTATGTCCATATTGCCTCCATTGCATGGTCTTGATAAGAAGATATTGGTGATTATCGGTTGATAACATTGGAAACGGGTGCATCTGTAATGTACCTGTAGGCTTTGCAGCTTGTCGTTGGCCTTCGGAGACTTGCGTCCAGTGTGCTGTTGTTGTTGCTGTTGTTGTTGTGACTGCTGTGCTTGTAGTATTTGTTGCTGTTGTTGCTGTTGTTGTTGTTGCTGTTGCTGGAGGAGGATCTGCCGAGCCACTTGGAGCGCCTGTCAGAGACAATAAAATCAACTTTAGGAACAGAGCAAACACAAAAAAAACAAAAGCAAAACCATAACAGGACCTTTTTGAAAGTCCCTCGAGAGCACTTTTCTGGCTGTTATCACAACAGATGGAGCTGTTGGGCCCACCGATAGCTAATAACAAAACAAACTGCGTAACATAGACCTTCTTTTGATACTCAAACAAATTTACATAAATTCTTCCACGAGCCCAGAGGGAACAATGATCGCTTGACAAAACAAAACTCACAAGATAAAAAGAAACATCCACCAGCCACCAGCCAGGGATAATATTTATCTCTTGATAAGTCACACTTACAGTAAACAGAAACCGCAAAATAGACGCTGATCAGTGCATTTTGATCCATCTCCGGCTCTCGAGAGCTCCCCCCACCCTTCTAGAAAGCAAATAAAAGGCTTTATGGCTGCTTCGAATATCTGTTAAAGGACATGGCCTTCTCAGTGGAAAACAAAATACAGTGCAGTCACATGTTTATTGCTCTAGCTACTCCCTTTTCCCTTACGATAAATAATCAAACATGCCATCCAGAGCAAACAAAGACAGGGAGGGAGAGAATGAGACAGAGAGAGAGAATGAGACAGAGAGAGAGAGAGAGAGAGAGAGAGCGGGAGAGAGAGCGAGAGAGAGAGAGAGAGAGAGAGAGCGGGAGAGAGAGGACGGGGGGAGAAAGCCTTGGGGAGGAGAAAAAAAGGAACGGCGGCCATGAAAACGGACAGCGATACCAAGAAAAGCAAGCGTTGTGTTCCCACAGCGCGCTGGCCGGCCTCACACCTCCACCAGTAAACCATCTGGCTAAATAACTGGCCTCATTCTTTCCATGTTCCTCAGACGATTACTCCCACAATTAAACAAACAGTCGGAACCATCTCGCATCCAAGACCATCTCGCTGAGAGAAGACTTAAGAGTTATCCATGAGTCAAATACTTGATAAGTTTAGTGATTGCCAGACAAATTAATTCAAAAATGTAAATAGCAGGGGGCAGTGAACGAGAGAGAGCGAAAGAATGAAAGGGGGAAAGGCACGAGAACAAAAGGTGTAAAAAGAAAAACATAAGTTGGAAGGAATGTGAAAAAGATGTGACTGAAACGTGTGAATGATTGGATGAAAGTGAGATATATGAAGGGTGAAAGCAGAGGCAAAGGAGAAAGACAGAGAGACAGTGTGAGATACCGGTCAGCTGGACATTACCATGCAGAGAATAATCGACACTCATAACATGAGTGAGTGTCGATTGGGGGATATCAGCAGGAGAATGCATGCATTCATCCACAGCATGAAGGTGCATGGTGTGTGCACTGCAGGTGTGTGTGTGTGTGTGTGTGTGTGTGTGTGTGTGTGTGTGTGTGTGTGTGTGTGTGTGTGTGTGTGTGTGTGTGAGTCAATTCAATTCTGTTTAGTTATTGGATACTGCAGCCAACCATCTCCTTGGGCTCGGATCTCTGAGAGATGGGATCCAAAAGTCAAGGCACTCACTGACTGTAAAATAATGATTATAGAGCCAACGAAACAATGTGCTCGTATTTCAAAATTATTAACATAATTTTGTTTGAACAACGTTTATTTTAAAAGTCAATAATGAATGGCCAGAAATATGGTTAATGCTTTACAAAATTTACAGGGATTTACCCAAATGGGCCAAGCAACAACATCTTGCCTAAAATGTTATCAGAAACTGTTTTTGTTGGACTGTATCTAGGTGAAATAGTTTCCAGACAACTCGGCATTGTTCTTTTAGCACTGTGCTAAAGCCAGCGTTGGACATTGCTATGATGACCAGTTACAATGAGGGGCACCATCTGTAGTGGAAAACAACATACCTGGCACCAAAAGTGGGTAGTCTAGTAGTTGTCAAGTCGGTTTTGTGATTGATTGAATATTTCATTAGCAAGATTGAAAACAGTACGGCAGCACAGTTAAAAAGCTATGCTAAAAGGATAACACAGACAGCCCCAGCAGGCTTGTTTTCATTGTGGTCTGTTGTACAGTACTAAATTCATCATCAAGACATACAATATATCTCTGCTTTCGGGAGGAAACCACTTAACTCCAAAATGTTCATTTTTCAGGAAATGAAAAATATATTTTTTTCAGGAAATGAAGAACACCTTATATTTTGAAAACAAAACAATACTGCATCATCAAAGTTGGTGTTGTGACTTTATATATTGTCAATTACTTGCATGAGAGGGGGAGAGGTGGTGCAGTTAGCTGCTTTAACAGACCAGGTCCAATGGAGTTAAGAGGTTTTGTCCGAAGCGCTTTTTACTACTTTTCATTAGTTCAATATTTTCGAAACAACACACAGACGTAAAGGGTGTTCAATAGCACAGATTTATGCAATACAATACATTACATGTAACAACACTAAAAGCAATAGTTATAATTACAGAACAAAGTGGGGTGGGGGCAGGGGGCACAGCATGCCACACCCACAGGGCTCTTACCATGGAGCTCGCTGGGGGAGTGTGTTGTTTGACTCTCTGGGGGCAAGATATTGGGGACAAAATTATTTACTGCCAATTGAAATTGGAGGGAGCCATATTTTTAGGTCAGTTTTAAATGTTGAGGGAATTTTAATGGCTGTTGGCAGGGCATTCCACAGTTTGGTGGCAGTATAGCAGAATGCATTTTCCCCTTGTTCGTGCCGAATCTGCAGTATCATGTAGTGGAAAAGTGCCATTATAGTGCTCTGTCCTTTTTTCTTTCTTTGTCTCTGCACTCCACTCCCAATTTACATGCAGAGAAGTAAGGATATGAATATATGCGTTATTGTGCAAACTTTCATTGTCCTCTGTGTTGTAATTCAGAGAGGAGGAAACCCACAATGATACATTCATAAAGGTAGTGCATAAATTGAGACTAGAAAACTATACAGTATGAGTGAAATTCACTCCAACGCAAAATACTGTATTGATGAGCATGGGAGTGGGAAGAAAATAATAAGCACATTTATAATGCATTATCATGCACTTATATGGCTTCAAAATACTCGCTATAGGCCTACATGTTTATAATTATGCATAACATAAATAACTTCTAAGAAGGTTTATGAAGTATTATAAGTGCAGGTCATAATAATGCATATAAGATCGGCACATTATAACCACCAGTTAACACTTTTATGAAAGGTTGTGTCAATAATGCATTATACATCACGTAAGCACATTTAGATATGTAGATCTGCTATTCTCACAATGTTCGACAATGATTGACATTAATGCGATGCCCAAAATGGGGACACCAGGGTGAAAGTCGTTAATGAAAGATTACATAACAACAATACTATATAAGTTGTCTAGAACCGGGCTAGTATGTACACAGTATGAATGTATCTAGACTACTGTATGTTTGTTTGTCACCCCACTAATCACACCAAGGGGGCAGGCAGACTTTCCAACGTTGAAGCTCTGGGTCCTAGTGGTAGGAGGAGGGACTACAGGCGGACCCGTGGATTCATGACCGGGAAACCCCGTGCAGCTGGGCTTTAACGTTGAGCGCTCGGTTGCCCTACGTCACTCAGGACCTCAAAGTTGAGGTCCTGGGAGGGACTTCCGGCAGTCTTCCGGGTGCTTCAAAACGCCACTGAGCAACTTCCACTGACATGAATAGCTGGGGGGGCGGAGCTTCGCGCCAGTTCAGTCTCTATTATATATATACTCTATGAATCACACCCGACTAATCGCAGCTCCTCACAAAACAGAACCTCCTCCGGCCAAGAAAGCCTGAAATGCCTGAAATGAAGTCAAAGTCAAACGGAAACTCATGAAGAGCGTGAAGGTTGAAGCATAGTGGAACATTTACTTTATGCAAAAAAACAAAAAACATATATCTAGAAGAATCTGTTGTTACACAAAGATGCACTTTTAATGAAGGTCACTATTTCCATTTTGCCAAATGAGCCTCACCTCATGAGGACAGGCACAAACAGCCAGCCTGTACATATTGATTTGTACAGCTTCTTTAACATAGTGCACACGCACAGTGTAAAAACCTATCATCAGGGAGGGAAACTCTGTCTTGATTCTTTTCTTTACTCAGGGAAATGATGACATTTTGGGATAACTTGCCTGAGGAACTCCTGGGCTCTGAGTGGTTGAAACAAGTCCTGTTTGGTCATATCACCTCTACGAAGATGTAAATTGTTTTATAAACCGCTAAGGGATACATATATAATACTTAATCAATGAAATCCAATATACTTTGTTGGCTTGTGTCCCCCAGGGCGAAAGGTCTTTGCCGGTCTACAAACTCAAAATGTGTTGTGAGGGTGTAGATCTACACTACTTTGTGGCGAATGTTCACCTACTTTTGCTGAATGTTCGGCTATTATGACATGCCCAGAATAGGGATGATTCATGGGGTTAAGACAGTCAAACCTTGTTTTTCCATATCCAAGTGTAATCTCTATTCTTCATTATTACTGATGACATATTGACATCAGGATGATATTCCAGATTTATATCATGGTCGAGTTAAATAAATTACATGTTGCAGTGATCTAAACGCAGTGATGTCGCTCAGGTATTGTGACACGTTCTCTATCATATCAGTAGCTCTGTGGTGACCTTCAAGCGCCAACGATCAGATAAAGGCATTGGCGTCTGTTAAGTCTCCCCAAAAGCGAACTTGAATGACAGAAACTGATTAAGTACATAAAACAATGTACGGGAAAGTGTGGAGGAGACAAAAGCATTTAACAACGCCCAAGGTGTGGTTTGAAATCAAATCAAGGGTAAACAAACGGCTGTTTCTTTCTTACTGCCATGTAATGGATGACACATGATGTGTGTCTGGGTTTTACAGCAGAGGCTGTTTGAACCAGCAGAGCTGAGTCAACAGGATATGACAGGAAGTACAGACAGTCATGGATGAACAGATGAACTTCTGGGAAGTCCTCCCGCATTGTCTTAAAACAACTGCAACAACATTTGCAACAACATTTAAATAAATACAACAAGCCTGTCTCTGTAGTGTACAGGCTTGTTGTCTCTTGCACAGGGACACTGCAATGTTGTATAGTGTTTAACAGGAATAGGCTCTACTACATGCATGCACTATTTAGCCTATTCAAATCTGAGATATTTTGGATTCTTATTAAGAATAATCTATTCTAAGAATGAAATATGACACTTGAACAGAAGCCGGGGCGTTGCTAGCGCTACGCAGACAACGCAGCTGCGTTGGGGCCCAGAGGCAAGGGGGGCACACGGCCGCCCACCCGTGCGTCTGTCGGGGGCACCAACTGACCAGCCTGCGTCGGGGCCTACTGAGGTCTAGTTACGTCGCTGAACAGAAGTGTTTGAAGGTTGAGGGGAGCAACATGGGAAGCTATCTAATCAATTCATCTTGATTATTCAATCTTATGTAATATGAACTGCACATAAATGCTAAAATAACTTTCTTCCTCTGCGCATGATAAATTGATCAATGACATTATTTTCAAAATCAAAGTCAATGCAATCGTTTAGATTGTTTTGTGCGGACATTGACGCTGATCATGTTGGCATACTAAGCACGCTAGTTGAAAGCAAATTGGGAGACGCCGTCAGACAAATAACCAGATGTTACTTGTATTGGGCTGCCCGTGCCGCTCTGGCACTAACAACTTTCCAGCGTGATTTCTTTTTTAAGAGCGGACGATACGAGATGAGTCAAAAGCAGCACAGTGATTGTTAAAAATAATGAGATGAAGAGGAATGGGATGAGGACCCTCGTTATGCAGGCCATGCTGCGGGCAGAGCAGAATGCTGTTGTTTTGTAGTTTAACAAGGCCACTGAAGCTGCCATGTGCTTTGGGGAGGCCAAATGCTACGCTAAAATATCCTATTGTGAGCTGTCACTGCCATGTTTACATAGCAGGGGCACCCCCACTCACCATCTCTCTCTCTTGCTCGCTCGCTCTCTGTCTGTCTCCCTTTCTGTCTCTCTTCTCCTCTGGAATTTATCTCCTTTTGATCTCCCTTTCAAAGGTACCATGAGTTTGATAGACATGCGCGTCTTAAAAAAAAAGCAGGCAGTGCTGCAGACTGCGCTGATAAACTGGCAGCTCATGACAAGCGAGAGCCATCTGAAGCCTGGTGAGATGAGCGGAACAATGTGTCGTCCGGACGCTACAATGGTGCGAATCACCAGACGTATTAGGTGGAACTGATCTGATCCAACAAAGCGGTTCAAAGACAACGGTAGCTACAGTAGTACCAGTCGACTGAGAACAGAAGCCAGCCTAACTAACTGTGGTTATACTGTATGACAGACGGAATCCAGGAGAGAAACAAACAAACAAAAAGGGTCAAAAAAGAGAAAAAGCTTTATTTTGATTTAGTTCACTAGCAGAATATCTATGAGCTTGACAAATTGGATTTGTGTTGTTTCTTTCCACTATATTGTTTAGAAGCATAGTGGACTAGCTACAGGAGCTTCATTATAATCTCAAATGCAGGTTGTTTGCATTTGCAAGGCAGACTGTGTGTGTATGTGTGTAAGATGGGATAAGGAACAGACACAATTGCATATATAGACACCTAGACATGTATGCGTGAACACACACACACACACACACACACACACACACACACACACACACACACACACACACACACACACACACACACACACACACACACACACACACACACACACACACACACACACACACACACACACACACACACACACACACACACACACACACAGCAAACCCTCCAGGTGCTTTTGATTAGAGAACACCCTCCAGCACCTGACAACGTCTTATCTATAACAAAGAGCTTGCAATTTAGTATCCTTGTCATTTGCAATCCTCTTTTATTTTCCTCCATTTCAAATATGTTCAAAGTTCACACCCTCTACGCTGTGTGAACGGCACCGCCTCAATAAACAACAAGCGCGTTATCTGCATCTACTTTCACACCATATTAGTGAATAGAGGCAGGAGCGCCTCTTATGTCCCTGGGCTATCTAGCTGTGATAAGGGAATTGCTAAGTACTGGATGTCTTTATGTGCAGTCTGCACATGTGGATTATTTACAAGCTTTGGGGTTTCCTGCTGCTAAAGCCGGCTCTGGGTGTCTTACAAATCCCAGCTCAGTGCGTAGCCACACAGTCAAGTCTGCTCTCTGCTGAATCCCCCTCGTTGCACCTTTCAATACTAGGAGGGAAAAACAGGAGACACATTGCAGACATGTATGGGTTTATCTCTTTCTCTCACTTACTCCCTTTATATGTATCTGCTGACCTAAAGTGAACATCGAAACACAACAAAGAAGCGGGATCGCAAGGTGGTAGCCAAGCAAACTCCTCAGAATGCATCGATGACAGATGACACTCGTCTCCTCATTTGAACCACTATAACCCTCTATACTTTGTATAGAGTTGTGGTTGAAATGTACTGTAATTCTGCAAACTGTTAATAAATACTTCAATCAATCAATCAATCACTTAGTAAACTTGACCTGGTTCTGTACTTTGTCCACTTTCTTCCCACTACGCAACATTTCTTTGCCAGAAATATCTGATCAACAAGCTCACAACGCGATGCGGTTTGACCTTGTAGAGCCGCTATTTTCAGCAAATGTTCCCCGCAGAAGTATGCTAGGGCAGTGGTTCCCAAAGTGGGGTCCCGGGACCCCTAGGGGTCCTTGAGGAGGTTCCAGGGGGTCCCCGGCAAAATGATAGTTTGGAACCAAATGGACCCTTCATTTTCATTCATTTTTTTTCATGAGAGTGTACACATGGAACCAAATGGACCCATTATGGTCCATTTGGTTCCATGTGTACACTCTCAGAGTTAAATTAACTTTGATTTTACAATATCGGGGTCTTAGAAATGCCATTAAATGGGGGTCCGTAGCCTAATGCATTTCAAACTGGGGGAGTTCTTGAAATTGAGAACCACTGCTAGAGCCGTACAAATCTTCTCTTATGGGGGTCCTTGGCATATCTTTTCTAATGGGGGTCCAGAGGCTCATTAGTGTCAATTTGGGGGTCCTTGACGTGAAAAGTTTTGGGAACCACTGTGCTAGAGTTCAAGTTGTTAAAAGAAACCCATGGACAACACGGTGGAATACTGTGATGAAGTGGCTGGGAAGGGACAGAGGATCCAGGAAGGGACAGAGGATCCAGGAAGGGACAGAGGATCCAGGAAGGGACAGAGGATCCAGGAAGGGACAGAGGATCCAGGAAGGGACAGAGGATCCAGGAAGGGACAGAGGATCCAGGAAGGGACAGAGGATCCAGGAGGGGACAGAGGATCCAGGAAGGGACAGAGGATCCAGGAAGGGACAGAGGATCCAGGAAGGGACAGAGGATCCAGGAGGGGACAGAGGATCCAGGAGGGGACAGAGGATCCAGGAAGGGACAGAGGATCCAGGAAGGGACAGAGGATCCAGGAAGGGACAGAGGATCCAGGAGGGGACAGAGGATCCAGGAAGGGACAGAGGATCCAGGAAGGGACAGAGGATCCAGGAGGGGACAGAGGATCCAGGAAGGGACAGAGGATCCAGGAAGGGACAGAGGATCCAGGAAGGGACAGAGGATCCAGGAAGGGACAGAGGATCCAGGAGGGGACAGAGGATCCAGGAAGGGACAGAGGATCCAGGAAGGGACAGAGGATCCAGGAGGGGACAGAGGATCCAGGAAGGGACAGAGGATCCAGGAAGGGACAGAGGATCCAGGAAGGGACAGAGGATCCAGGAAGGGACAGAGGATCCAGGAAGGGACAGAGGATCCAGGAAGGGACAGAGGATCCAGGAAGGGACAGAGGATCCAGGAAGGGAGATCTGGAGAAGAGGCTTCCCTCAGGGTGTTCTAAACCAGTGGTGCCCAAACTTTTTCATGTCAAGGACCCCCAAATTGACACTAATTAGCCCACGGACCCCCATTTGAAGAGATATGCCAGGAACCCCCATAAGAGAAGATTATTACGGCTCTAGCAGTGATTCTCAACCCGTTTAATTTCAAGGACCCCCAGTTTGACATGTATATTAGTCTACAGACCCCCATTTAATGTAATTTCTATCTCTGCGACCCCCAATTTATATTGTAAAATCAATGTGAATTTAACTTTGAGAGAATACAAATGGAACCAAATGGATACGTTAGGGTCCGTTTGGTTCCATTTGTACACTCTCAGAGTTACAGACCCATAAGGGTCCATTTGGTTCCAAACTATCATTTAGCTTGGGACCCCCGGGAACTCCCTCAAGGACCCCTGGGGGTCCCCAGACCCCACTTAGAGAACCACTGTCCCATACGGTTTCCCCCACCAACCCACCTGCGATGAGTCCAAGACTGGGAGAAAGACTTGTTTGTTCAGCCAGGGAGACTTCTTTATTTTATACCAGTGTCCTCCTGCTCTCGGCAGAGCCGGGGAAGACCTTGAATGTGAAATGCTTTCCAGCAGATTGCTCCTAATTGCTAGAAGATGTGCATGCAGGTGTAACTGGATCCCTGCGGTCATGTGTTTCAGTGTGCGTGTGCGTGTGTGTGAGTGTGTGTGTGTGTGTGTGTAAGCGCTAGGCTGTGTATTTACTCAGTGGCTGGGGTTTACTGGGGGTCTATTAGCCAGGAGAGCGTGGCTCAGACACAGCCAGCAACAACACAGCGTTAGCTCTTAATGTAGTCCTGCTCAGCAGACTCCAGGGCCTCTGGCTCGCTTTCCATGGCCTCCGCAGGGGGCTTCAACACCGACGGCCTAAATGTCAAGGTTACTGGCTTGACTTTCTGACTGAGCGCACGTCTCAACTAACCTGACATTTACTGTCCTGAGTGTGCGTGCTCCATGTCCTTTCAAACGCCAGAGCTCTGGAACTCTTAGCGGGAACTGATACCTATATCTTAAGAGTTTGAGCTTCTGCTCTTCTCCCACACCCACTTGCCAGCACAGCATGGGCAACAGACCA
>NC_136790.1:27683821-27701321 GCF_951216825.1 Electrona antarctica | reverse complement strand
AACGGAGGAAACACTGGCTATGACAAAAAAAATAAAGCCGTTCTTGATGAAACTTTAACCTGCACACATTTTAACACATACTACTGTTGCCATCCCCCTTTACGAGACGTTGAATCATTCATTTTAATGACCAAACATTTGGTACAATCATCCTAGCGTGCACAAAAACAAAACACAAAACAGCAAGGCTTTGTGATATTAGGACGCAAACACACAGTGAAATGCAGATGGCAGGAGTAGCACCAAACAACAAGCTCTGCAGGAACCAAGGGCATGTGGGCTATAGAGCTGGGGGAGGCGGGGTGCGTCGCAAGGGGCTGGGGTGGGGTGGGGTTGGGCAAGGAAATGACAGACTGCTGTTCAACTCCATTAGCTGCTATGTGAGAGGGGTGCATCTAGCAGCACACGACCTGTGAAGAATCTTAGATCTCACTCTATCTTGGAATGGGGGATTGCCGCATTAATTCTAGGAAACTGTAATCTCTCAAGCAAATCAAATTACTCTCATTAAGCGCAAGAAGAAAACTGCCTCTGTAATAAGTATGTATAAAAAAGTATTTATTACCAATAATCACCTCTTTAATATGAGCCCGCTTACATCGGCTTTTTTATTTTTTGCTGATTAAGTTTAAAAAACGAGGAGGAAACATGGAAGGGCACGCACGTGCATGCGTGAACACACACACACACACACACACACACACACACACACACACACACACACACACACACACACACACACACACACACACACACACACACACACACACACACACACACACACACACACACACACACACACACACACACACACACACACACACACACACTCTAATACACAGCTCATGGAGTTTATGAGAGTGGCTGATGCAGTGATTAAAGGGGAGGGTAGAGATACAGTGCTTGGGGGCCTTGAAGAGGACATGCCTCACCTAGTCATAAAAACACACCTCTGTCTTTAGGCCAGCACCAGAATCGCTCTCCGTGGGTTCACGCAGAGGTGAATCGCGGGGGAATTTACATGTAAAGTAGCACATGTCATCGCCCAGAGAGAGTGCGCTTTGCACACATATAGCTGTGCATTGGAACTTGGCACGCGCTTACTGACCGCTGACTGGCACCGGCAGAACAACATCACTCCTGAAATACAGACAGCTGCTGTCGTCTCTCGACGCCGTGAGCGGCTCACTTCTCTCTCATTTACATAATTTCGGGGCACCACCCAGCGCTCCTCGCTGTTCATCCTGACAGACAACGTTATGTTTCTGTTTGTAGGCATTGGTCGCGGTTCGAGGAATAAACAGAACATAATGTTGTGCTATAGGTGGAATAGCTCTGTCGGGAGTGAACGTCTTTGCTGTTATTCCGGGATATGACATCATTGCAAAGAATAGGCCTGGCCACGCTGCCAAGTATAATTGCCTTGCTCGTAAATAGAACAGACACGTATCCTCCCTGTGAGAAGCAATATTCTTGTCCCCCTTTTCTTTTTTTCATAGAACCAATTAATTACATCAAAAAAAGCTACAAGAGAAGTTAACAAAAACATATCAAAATGGGTAATAAATATGACTTGGCTCGACAAAATCAATTACAATCGCAGGTCACTAGGTCATTCATTTACTGGATCAGCATAATTACCTGTTTTTTTTTCTCCCCTTACTGTGTTATTCATCTGGGACACTGATGCTCTGGCAAACCACAAGAACACACTGCACTTATTATTCAATTCACAGCTATTCCCCAGAAAACATGTCTGTCAAGCTGGAATGCAGGGAAACTAATATCCTCTAAAAACGCTGAAAGAAATAAAGAATAAAAACATAAATCTCATTTTACTCAGAACAAAAAAAAAATATATATATATAGAGAGAGATAGATATAGATAACTATATATATATAAATAATATACACACACACACACTGTGTACACGCACGCACACACACACACACACACACACACACACACACACAATATATATAATATATATAAGAATGTGTATGATTATGTTGGTAATAATTGATATCTGTAATGTGGGCTTGGCAGCCAGACAAGTTAAAGCAGTTCTGGAGCCCTGCGGCAACAAATCTCTGCCTGCTTGCTTGTTCATCTTTGCCTGTCTATCAAAGAGGCCACATCCACTCCCGCCTGCCATGATTCATAGTGGGCAGGTGAGGAGGACGGAATCGGAGAGCCAGTGATGGAGGGGCACACTGACAAGGAGAAATGGACAGGTAGAGCAGTGGTTCTCTGACTCTTTCACACCAGGGACCCCTATAATAACATTTGGCCATAGACCTCCATCTGAAAATATTTTGAAACATTTTAACGACACAAATCCTTGTAAAGATTTGTGTCTACCGGTATATATACATTGGCTATTTTCAAATATCCAATGTATAAAGGGTTAAAGTGGTTAAACTGCTTTTGATGCTATATTAACTCATTTGGCTGAGGATCCTCTGGAACCCCGCCAAGAACCCCTGGGGGTCCCTGCACCCTACTTTTTAGAAGCACTGAGACAGAGGAAGAGAGCAGATACAGTAGCCTGAGAAGCCAGAGATCGATGGATTGACAGAGTTTTACGGAGAAGCCAGAGATTGATGGATTGACAGAGTTTTACAGAGCAACACAAAAATAAACGTTGTGAGCTCTTTCAATAGATGGAGGTGTTTACTGTTTATCACTCTTTACACACGAGAGCAGACTGCAGCCAGTCAGCCTGCAGACTATCACATTAACACTTTGTAAACACCCAGCCATAAAGATAATTATTTTTGATTGTGGGTCTCGTCGTCGCAAGGCTTCTCTTCCCCTGCCCAACATCTGGTCGAAATGTGGAGCAGAGAACCGAGCTCTCTGGCTACCGCTCAGGTGGTTTTACAGACATACACACAGAAATACACTGTGTGTGTGTGTAATCCTCCCCCCACACACACTTTTAGTTTACACTTCTTGTTGCTCAGTGACGAGTCAGCGGAAAGGCAGGAATCACAGACCACCACATTGCACCTTTCAGGAAGTGATCCTTAGTTTTTTCCCCTCTTGTCAGAGAGCCTGCTGGGATATGTCGAGAGTCGGGACATGCTAGCTGGAAGGCCAAGCTGAAAGGTGGACAATGTATGGGTACATTTTCTCATGTTTAATACGGTTTAAGCAAGGCCACAGGTAAGGCTTGAAATCACCCACGATGATGGTCAAAAGCAAATAGTGTGTCATGAGTTCAACTCAGTGGAGGATACGTCATTCTGATTTGAATGGCAATAACGATCCAACGATCCAGACGGTTGATGTTCACGATCCGTCGCTAGCAGTCAGCCCCCCCGACAGACAGCGGAACAGTGTTGGACAGAGCTGGGGAGGGGGGGGGGGGGTTGATAATCTACCAAGAAACAGTTACCACCAAGTCCCCTGTCCCCTCACCTCTAAATCCCACAGGCCCCGTTTTCAATTTAACACAGCACTCGGTCACATTTCACTCGTTGCGAGGCCAAGGCACATCTTTGACACTTTTACATTAGAAACACAGCCCTCTGCTGATTAAAAGCCTTCTCCCTGCCTCTTTCTCCCTGCCTCTCTCTCTGCGTGGTGAGTGGTAATGTGAGATGGGTGTCCATTTCCTGTCCTCTCTCCTCTCTCTCCAAATCAACCACAAATAACTTGCAGCCTTCTGGGCCTATCTTGATTTCACTCCAAAAAAGATAAGGACACCATTTATTGTTTTCATTGAGCCTGAGTGCTAAGACAGAGAGTGCCGAATCACTCTCAGATGGAGATAAATACACCACAAATGGCTAATTCAATCCGTCTTCAACGCGATTGTCTTTTGAAGTGAGGTGAATATAAGAGGATGAGCGCGCACTATGAACGTGGAGTCTGACATGGTGATGATATCAGCTAGAAAATCTAGAATTGTTGTCGATAGTGAGAAAAAACGAACAGCCTACTGTAACTTGACTCAGATCTCCCGTTGGAAAAATCAGTTAGCCGGTCTCCAGTACTGCTACAGCATGTGTGGAAAAAAGGACTGGGCCATTTGATACATCTACCATACCCTCCCATTGTAATAAAGTTGATACGACTAAACAATAAATATATACATGATGTATACTGCTGGTTCGGGCTCTTGGACCTCAGTGACACAGCCGAGCCACGGCCGTGAATTCCCAACATGCATCAGTGTGCGGCGGCGAGAACACTGAGCAGTAGCAAGTATTTACTGATGTGGTTATCTTGTCCTGTGACGGGCGGAATCACTCAATCAGCGAGCGACACACGGGCTCAGGCGAGCGTTCCAGGCACATCCCCTGACTTCATGGGAGGAGCGGGGCGTCACAGTGTTAGCCAAGCCAAATTTGATCAACAAATGCAGTTCCCCTGTGCCACAGCTATCTGAGATGAAGATGATATTATGTGGAAGTGAGCAAAGTGATGAAGACAGCACAGAGAGAGAGAGAGAGGGAGATGGAGAGAGGGAGAGAGAGGGGGGGGGGGGGGACTGAGAGAGAGATCTCAATGTGGAACCTTGTCTAAGGCTGAGGCTTCTTAAAGGCAAAGTGCCCCTCTTCTGGAGACAAGGGGTAGGTCTCCTAGTTCATTCTAATGAGGGTCCTGTGCCACACAAACGCTCCCTTTAACGGATACAGGAGCCAAGCATTTTTATGCTGCAGACAGACACAAATTAATTATCAAAAACCTTGGATTAAAAAATAAAAACTCATCTGTCCAATGCAGTTACATACCAATTAAAAACCCAATCCTGGCAGACTCCGACTGACACTTCTAATGATCCCCTTTAAAGAAAAATTACTGACATGTACGCCAGTTATTAAAAAGGTTAGCGGAATTTGCATTTAGCAATGAGGAAAAATAAATATAGTGTCGAGTGCGCAGATAAGAGCTCGGTAATTAAGTGCAGGCATGGCGGTGGAGGGAAACATTTGAAAGAATAAACCTGGACTAGTTTGCTCCCACTGCTGTTGCCCTACAGATATTTTACATTATTCAATCCAAAACACCATCTTTCTGATTCTAACTTTTTCTTTTTGCATGTTAATGTTTAATAAGGGCCCTTGGCTATCTATGGGCACAATTATTAGATATCCTCAGAGAGGAATTGAAAAATTAATCACACTCTCAATGTTGTACTTCTCTGATCCATTGGAAATGGCTCTAAGAGAGCACTGTGTTTCTCTCATTATACTTGTGCATCTAAACACATCCAGTCTGCTGCCAGAGACCGCTTGCTTGTGCAGGGGAGACAATTGCGTCAATACAGTAATTACACTGATTATTTATACGTTGCCACTTATCCTTGTGCGCCCGCGACATGGATAAGCCCGCTGCGATGCGCCGTGATTACAGACATGTTTATCCCCGGCCAAACAAAAGGAGAATTGGGCACGTGTGCAATTACCGCAAAAATATTACACCAAGTGGTGTGGTGGGGATTCCTCTACGGCAGGAAGTTGTGTCGATAAGTGCAGACATTAGGGAAATGACTGCCTAACTCTCTCTCTTTCTCTCTCTCTCTCACTGTGTCCTGAGCACATATTCATGCACGCGTGTCGTCGCATGTTTGTACCTGCACACACACACACACACACACACACACACACACACACACACACACACACACACACACACACACACACACACACACACACACACACACACACACACACACACACACACACACACACACACACACACACACACACACACTCCCTAAACAACTCAGTAACAGGATGCATATTTGCTGGCAAGAAATTGCATATGCAAAGATGGCATTGAAGAACAGACATCTTATGCATTGTGAATGTTCAGAGGACTACATTATGCATTATGTGTGGCCCTTCAGCTTTTCAGCAATCTTTGCTGTGACCCATATGCTGTTACCGTATATAAGCGCTAATATGTGAAATGTGCTAATGTGTGGGAAAAACAGATTCTGAGTTCCAACAGCTGACAGTGAGATTAGATTCACTGTGATCGAACCACTGGGCTCAACACTGTGCTACACGTCACCATCATTACACCTGTAGACAACACTGTGCTACACGTCACCATCATTACACCTGTAGACAACACTGTGCTACACGTCACCATCATTACACCTGTAGACAACACTGTGCTACACGTCACCATCATTACACCTGTAGACAACACTGTGCTACACCTCACCATCATTACACCTGTAGACAACACTGTGCTACACGTCACCATCATTACACCTGTAGACAACACTGTGCTACACGTCACCATCATTACACCTGTAGACAACACTGTGCTACACGTCACCATCATTACACCTGTAGACAACACTGTGCTACACGTCACCATCATTACACCTGTAGACAACACTGTGCTACACGTCACCATCATTACACCTGTAGACAACACTGTGCTACACGTCACCATCATTACACCTGTAGACAACACTGTGCTACACGTCACCATCATTACACCTGTAGACAACACTGTGCTACACGTCACCATCATTACACCTGTAGACAAGCCCCAGATGTCTGGGCTCTCCCTGTGTGTCTGTCTGTCTGTCCAGTGGGATGGAGGGAGCAGTCCTCTCCCTGTGTGTCTGTCTGTCTGTTCAGTGAGATGGAGGGAGCAGTCCTCTCCCTGTGTGTCTGTCTGTCTGTTCAGTGAGATGGAGGGAGCAGTCCTCTCCCTGTGTGTCTGTCTGTCTGTTCAGTGAGATGGAGGGAGCAGTCCTCTCCCTGTGTGTCTGTCTGTCTGTCCAGTGGGATGGAGGGAGCAGTCCTCTCCCTGTGTGTCTGTCTGTCTGTTCAGAGGGATGGAGGGAGCAGTCCTCTCCCTGTGTGTCTGTCTGTCTGTTCAGTGAGATGGAGGGAGCAGTCTCTCCCTGTGTGTCTGTCTGTCTGTCTGTTCAGTGATGGAGGGAGCAGTCCGGTACGGTGCTCTCCCTGTGTGTCTGTCTGTCTGTTCACTGGGATGGAGGGAGCAGTCCGGTACGGTGCCGTAAACCCATTCCAGCGTCCCGCCCAGTGAGACACACTCAATTGCAATTCCCATGACTCCACCCCACGTCCAATACACAGTAACATTTGTACTATTTACTGTGTACCCACCCACCCACACACACACACGCACACGCACGCACCCACCCGAATATACACAAACAAGAAGTAGACAGTAGACAGCCCTCCTCCCTAAACAACTCGTTCTAAAAAACATCTGCCCAGAAGCAGCGGCAGGGTTATTTCTTTTTCTCCTTTTGTCCACTCTTTCTGTCTCCCAAGGCATGTCATCCAGCTTTAATCAAGCATAAAATGGTCATAAATATTTCTTTCTGCTAGATTTCACATTCACATTTCAAGTGAGGACATGATATACCCCCCCCCCCCCCCCTCCCTGTCCCCTCTAGGGGGTACCTAATGCAAAAAACAGTTACTTATATTCAAGGCTCATGTTCCCTCGGTCAAACGCAGAACATATTCCCAGTTCACAGAGAGGGGAGGAAAGGAGAGGAGAGGGGGACGGCATAAAGGACTGTCTTATTTTCTGTACCATTTACTGGCTAGTACTTTCACAGCCATCCCATTACATCATGTCAATGATTGTAAACAAGCAAATAGCAAAACAACAGCAGAGCCCAGAGCAATGAGATCTGCACGCGCACATGCACACACGCACGCACACACGCACGCACACACGCACACACCTGCTGTGAAGGTAGCAGGAGGAAAACATCCTGTGTTTTAACTGTCCATACATACATACATTTTTATATATATATATATATATATATATATATATATATATATATATATATAGACACACACACACACACACACACACACACACACACACACACACACACACACACACACACACACACACACACACACACACACACACACACACACACACACACACACACACAGTACATAATTTTTGTGTGTGTCTAAAGACAGGAAGGAAAAAAAGGGAGAGAGTGGCTGAAAATTGATGCAGAGCGTTGTTTCAGGCCAGGCTAAGTATTTATGGCACGCGTCATTCACACAGGATGCAGAGGTGCCATCACTTTTATTTATGACCAGACATCCCATCAGGGCACATCATTCTCTAAATGGTATACAGCCGGTCGTACCAGTGAAACGCCGCCAACATGCCATTTGTCTCTCAAATAGAGGCCACGTCACTGCCACAACACGCAGGGGGTCGTTATTAACCCATTCAGGCCTGACGTCGAATTTAATTTTTTTTTTTTAAATGTCTTTTTTTCTGAAAAAACTCGTGTTTCTATATCCGTGGAGCTCAATATTTCATGTCAAGGACCCCAAAAATTATATGTAATATGCCTCCGGCCACCATCTGAAAATATGTTGTTCCAGGGACCCCCCCCCAGAAGCAAAGATTTGAGTTCAAAACGTTCGTTCTGAAAAAATATATATTACAAATTATATTTTCACGATTTTTCAAAAATAGCAGAGCTACAAGCTCGTAGCGCGCCACTCGGTGGCGCGCTATGAGCTTGTAGATCTGCTATTTTTCAATAGCTAAATTAAAACACCAAAAGGGGTTCCCGCCCAGAATGGGTTAATCACTGATACATACGTTGATGGGCGAACGCATGTCAAACAATCAAATTTACTCCAAGGGGACCCAGCGCCCGCAGTGACGGTCCACGCATATTTACTTCAGCCGGGTGCTCATTTGATCACCCATGTCAGTCGTTTATCATATTTCACGGCGCTGCACCCCCAAAACACAAAGACACTTTTATTTTCCCCTTTCTTCGGGTGTTCCTGTATCATTTCAGTGCCCTAGGAAAAGGGATACGCCGTGCAAACCAGTAACAGCCTGCAACCCATAGAGCAAGGTCAGTGTCTCTCTCTGCATCCCCGCCTGGTCTGTGATCTCTAGAGTGACGGCCGGGGGAAGGAGACACATTCCTTCTACTTTTTTTTTTTTTTTTTTTTTCATATCCCATTCTGCAGAAAGTAATTTAGCAGTCACCAGTAGCACATGGAGGACCATATACTATAGATGCTATGGAGGATGGGTAATGGCTTTGCAAATGACATATTTCTGTTGCCTAACCTACAACATCGACCATATTCACACAGCGGTCACTTCATGCTCGGGAGGGGCTGGGGACACCAAGGATTATAGCATAATTGTGTCTTCTGGAATCATGATTCTTTGGATTTCAGGTAAGATTTCTGATTGGATATGATTTCAGGTGAGGCGGATGACTTGCAGTTGCAGACATTTCTAGGTTAAACCTTTCTCTCCCACTCACGTTTATATTCCCACTGCCACAATGTTTTGTTATTTTCTTCTTTGGATCATTGTAGCCAATAACAACATCCTTGTTAAGAATATAAAGGACACAAAAGGAAGCCAGACTGCAGGTAAGTCGCCGGCGGGAGTTCACCGCTCCTCTATCCTGGTTTCATCCTCACCAGATAACCTGTTCAGAGCCAGCCTGGAGTCCTTAAGGAGCTGGAGACATGGCGGGCACGGCCGTCTCATGACACTCCAGGGAGCAATATCTGAGGACTGCGTGCTAACAGACGGCAGTGGGCGGTAAACAGGCGTTCAGGCACTGCCATCACTTAGCTCTCCGCTTGTGTCCCGGCAACCCCCAGCCAGGCAGTCCCCCCTCAACCCCCCCCCACCCACCCACCCGCTCCCTCTCCCTCTCTGTCACCCAGGCTCGGCCAAGTCTCCGAGGGCTGACACTGTGAATGAACAGTGACGTCTATTATCCACACTGTGCGACTAGATTATGAATAAGATATAAGAGCCAGCTTCCACTACAGGGCTTTCGCATTAGGAGGGATTCTTTTGCACACGCACAGTGCACACATGCGATGCTGGGCGCGCCGGTATGTGTGCACGGCATGCACATACTGTACATACATGTCTGCACAAACTTGTACGGATGAACATTGCAACACACACACACACACACACACACACACACACACACACACACACACACACACACACACACACACACATACACACACACACACACACACACACACACACACACACACACACACACCTCACAACTACAGCGTGTAAGTGCACCATCACAGTGTCCTCCTGAGCATCCAATATAAGCTTTAATCTGAGAGGAATGCTGCAACAAGGATTAGGGCTTATTGAAACAAATAAGTGTTTTAATGGGAGACGGTCTCGGTTTCAATTTCAATATCTCGTTTAACCCTTATCTGCCCAATTCCTTGGGGCCCATTCTATGTTAATTGGATCTACATTGCACTAGCATTGGGGGGTGTTAACAAGCACAGCCTATGAATATTAATTACCCTGAAGTTTTCCTGCGTAGCAGAGACTTCCCTGATACATATTAATTCTATGAAGTTTTTAAAGTAGAGCTCTCATTAAAAATGGATAAGCCCTGCGCTCAAATGTTTTCCCATGAGGAGTCGCCGTGCATCCTCAACTTTATCCCCAATAAATTGGGTCAAATTGGCCATCCTGAAAGAATAGCACTTCCTAAAAACGGCATTATGATTTTGCCTCAATGTAAACATTCCACTCTGGTGCTATGGGGAAGGGGTGGGGAGGGAGGGGGTTGTGGCTGTTTTGACAATGGCCATTAAACCCAGTCCTGTCTGAGCCTGTACTTTTCCCCACCAGTCTCCTGGGGCACTGTTAAAACGGTTACTTATTTACAACCCTAAACACACAAGCTGCTTGGCTAAACAGAGAAAAATTAGTCTATGTGACCATCTGTGTGATGGTGTGTGTGTGATGGTGTGTGTGTGATGTTGTGTGATGGTGTGTGTGTGCGTGCGTGCGTGCGTGCGTTGGCATGAGAATGTTTTGCTGGTGTGTGTGTGTGTGTGTGTGTGTGTGTGTGTGTGTGTGTGTGTGTGTGTGTGTGTGTGTGTGTGTGTGTGTGTGTGTGTGTACATGCATGTGTGTCAGACTTGGGGCTGTGATGTCCCACTCAGGGTGCAGTGGTGAATGAGCGCGTGCATCGGGCATTTCTTTAAACCAGTCGAAGCTCTGTGTAGTTGTCTCCACCAGGCCGAAGGCATGGGGAGAGAGTATGTTTTGCACTCCGTCCGTCCGTCCGTGTGTGTGTGTGTGTGTGTCCGTCCGTCCGTCCGTCCGTCCTTCCGTCTGTGAACAGCTAATCTCCGGCACCGTTAACCCGGTCGATGCCAAATTTTGCACACACTCCCTGGATGCCAACGATGAACCTCTGCCCCAAAATATCCAGAACGGCCTGTTATAGCGCCACCAGGAGGCCGCTTTGTGCAAAACAAGTTTTTGGACAGTACACCTACAGATTTTGTCCAAACATCACGCAAATTGGTACACAGTCTCTCTAGAGCCATTCAACGAAACGGGTCTTTCAGATTTCTAAGACTCCATCCTGATTGGCTAAGATTGGCTTCCAAAGTTCGCAGGAGTGCTCAGTTTCAAACAAAATGCTGCAAATCATGAACACATCGTGTGATTTCCGTGAAATTGTGCACGCACATTCCCACTAGGCCGAGGAGGAAATGCCACATGAACATTTTCAACTCAGCCTCATGGTGGCGCTATAACTGGCCGAAAAGTGTTTTACCTATAACTGCACGGATCTGTGGATAACTTTGTATGCCAACTCCCTAGAGGCCAAAGAAAAACCTTTGCCTGGAATATTTCACATCTGCTCTTTATAGCGCCACCAGGAGGCCGACATATGTAAAACACATTTTCTAATATTACTCCTTCAGATTTTATCCAAATTTCACGCAAATCGGTACACATGCTCTTCATAGTCATGTGAGCAAGACGGGTTTGTTTGATTTCTCATAATCCACCCTCATTGGCTACGATTGGCTTCTAAACTTTTCAGGAGTAGCCCGCTTTGTACCCGCTTTGTACAAATCGCCACAACTACTCAACGCAGCGATTGTGGTGAAACTGTGCATGCATATTCCCACTAGGCTTTGGAACAAATGCCACTTGCCAGTTTTCAAATCAGCCTCATGGTGGCGCTACAACAGGCCAAGCCGCGTCTCACACACACACACACACACACACACACACACACACACACACACACACACACACACACACACACACACACACACACACACACACACACACACACACACACACACACACACACACACACACACACGTTTATATTGCTCCTAAACATTTTGCCAAACATCACACACACACTCCTATCCTCCTGGTGGAGACCTGTGCCCAGAAGGGCACTTTTTCTAGTTCCTCCTATTTTTGGTGGAGAGCTTTGATATAGAGCCTTGGTGGTCAACTAAGAATATAGGATTTAAATGGTTGAATAAAACAGGCAGTGCATTAGTCACATCTCCCTATAATTATGAGGCGTATAGGGCACGGGCTAGCCTGCCATGTCCACGCCAGCTGCCTCAGACACCTGCTCAAACTTTTAGACTTGCCCACTTCAGCACAAACACACAGGCCATCAAAAGAGCATCCGGGCGCCACGCACAATGAGAGCCACTTCACGCTCGCTAATGATACCAGCATGGAGGCACATCATTTACATATAGGAGCCTAGCCCACACGCACGAATACACGCACATACACGCACCTGCACATTCAGATATTGGCAGAGAAGAGGAGAGAGAAAGAAAGAAAGAAAGCAAATTCTTATCATAGTAAGTATAGGGGACCTTTCACCAGCTTACAACTTACTTTCCTCACCTACTCCTCTCCACTCCAAAACATCTTCTTTTGCTAAGTAGTGACCCTTTGTTTGACCTAACTTCCCTTACCAAATGCTGTTGTGTTGCCAGCCAACCAACCAACAACTTCTTTGTTGGTTGGTACATGAGTGGGTAAATGAATGGTGGTGGGGGTCATCTTATTCCCCCACAACCCCCCCGCCCCATATGGCATGGGCTGAGCTAGAGCGCGTGTGTGTGTGTGTGTGTGTGTGTGTGTGTGTGTGTGTGTGTGTGTGTGTGTGTGTGTGTGTGTGTGTGTGTGTGTGTGTGTGTGTAAACAGGATGTCAAGCCATGGAACAGTCAACTATTTTAAACTCTGTGCTTTAGTATATATGCAGACATGTGCAACCTGGGCTTCGTCTCTCTCCACTCGCATGGAGGCGATCGGCTGGAGGTAGACTCAACAAAAACGGATGAGTTCATGCGCGGGCCATGTTGGAAGGCATCCATGAGACAATAGAGAGGTGCTAGACGGGTTAGGTAACCTCCCAAGACTCATGAACAGAACAACCCCAGAATATTTTATTTTTTAACGAAAAGCTTTGAAAAGTTGCAAACTAGACTAAACAGGTCTTCTCTGAGGAGAAACATAGAAACATTGAGTGGAACAATTAACTGTATATATAAAAAGGGCAATATGTCTCAGCAGAAAGAAGCTTAGGTCTGTGCTGAAGCTTTCACTGACACATACTGTGTGTGTGTGTGTGTGTGTGTGTGTGTGTGTGTGTGTGTGTGTGTGTGTGTGTGTGTGTGTGTGTGTGTGTGTGTGTGTGTGTGTGTGTGTGTTTTTCCCCTTTAATAATAATGCCCCTTCTCTATTTTTCCCGACATACCATCACATTACTGTCCAATTTTCACCTCCATCTGTGTGATTATTAATCAGATCACACATCAATTGCCAGAACCAGCAAAGAAATCCAGCCTGTAATAAAACTGTCATGTGCTGCAGTATAAAGACAGATGTTGCCAGTTGTGTGATAACATAATTAAACTGTTCTGTGAGGGATTCCATAAAATTATTCAAATTGGACGAGCACTATCATTTTACCAATAAAGCAATTTAGGGCAATGTGCAGTGTCATAACACTGATGTTATCCTCTCCGCCAGATTTTCCAATAAGTCGGAGCCTCTGTTGCGGCCGTGGCCCATCTGACAATATGACCAGTTTACACGCAGATACCTGACAGCTCTCACAGATGGAGGACAAAGCACCCACGGCAGGGCTGTGTATGGGGAACACAAGATGCTTTTGAGTGTGATCCTCTCCTCGGAAGCTGTGGATTTGGTCGCTCTCTCAATCCCTGTCTCTCTGTGTGCACGACTGCACGTGCGCGCACACCAGACACCACCAGTGCGCTTCAGGAAGGAAGCGGCGATTCGCGGGATTAGCCAGCCCCAGCCATCGGGACACAAAGCACATGTACACAGAGAAAAGTGGGCCTTTATCCTGCACACGTCTTAAGATATGCAGTGTTTCACAGACATATAATTCTGCCGTGGAGCAAAAAGAAAAACCATACACACAAAGATACAGGGCGGGGATTCAATTTGAATGTTGTGCGTTGATAAAGCTCTCATTATGGAACACATGTGTGTTTGAAATGAATTCCAGGCAGGTCCCTCACTGTCTTACTCTCTGCTGCTCCACTTGCGCCGAGAGCGTACAACGTGGGATGCTAACACTTTTTTTTACTTGAGCGCTACTTTCAAAATGACCAGCTCAACGAGATCTACCCACTAAAAAGATTATGATTCCATTGCTGAAACTAGTTTAAAAATGTACCTTAGGCTTTGGAATAGCAGCACTGGCGTTACATATAAGACAACTGCACTTACAGTACGCCGTACAATAAGAATGACCCAACCTCTAACCAGATGCTGTTAACAGCTCTCATCCAACGGGTGAGTGACAATCCGCAAACCCTACCTGGGCCCTCATCAAACCCTGTACACTCAAGAGAATGTCCCCGCTACCACCCTTAGGTCTCCATATACTGTATGGAGCTCACCTGTTCTGACATTCCATATGTTGATCTGACCTCATCAAACCCTGTACACTCAAGACATGCTCCTTATGTGGCCAGTAAAGAATTCATTCCATGTTGATCTGACCCCCCATGCCAAAGCGCCAGCACTCGCCCAGCAGTCTGCTGTCAACGAGGTGGATGTGTGCACGGGACCTTTAGGGTGAGGTCGCTTCTCGCCCTCAGGCGTCTTACTGGTATACACTATACAGTATGTACAGTATACTGCATGTATGCATGCACTGTGTGCATGTGTGTGATCTGTATATCTGTGCATACGGTGTGTGTGTCACACACAAACACACAAAAGCATGTGTACTGTATGTGCATATTATCATGTGATAGTACAGCTTATCACCGAGAGCAGAGTTCAGCCAGGCCGACTGGAGACGTGCGCTTCCATCCTCTCCAGTCCTCCCAGCCAGGGACCTTGTAAGTCGTGCATTATGCAAACACGCAACCTGTGAATGCCCTCACAGCTTTTTTTTTTGCTGCCACCGCTGTCAGTGTTGCCAGGTCCACTTATTATAAGTTGACCTTGTTTTTCTGTAAAGTCGCTTGAAAATATTGGTAGTTGTAGAAAATCCCACAAACTTGTTTCTAAAGTTGCTTCCTAATGTTGTTTAAAACAGTACTTATCAAACATTTCCATGTCCCCAGATTAATTGTCCACGTATTCCCATCTGAAAACATTTTGTGCCAGGCACCCCCATGCCTGATTTGTGTTGTTAAAAAGTTTCAATTTCTTTTTTTAATGTTGCACTTCTCTCACAAGATCTTTTTGAAAATAGCAGATCTACAAGCTTGTAGATTGGCTATTTTCAAACAACCGATGTATAGGGATAAAGTGCTCATGTGTTATCTTGGGCTTGTTTACATAGACCTGGTTGCTTAATTCTCTCGCAAAATCTGGCAACACCGACCGTTGTGTGCGAAGAGCAATGCATGCAACTGTCTCTCTCTCTCACTGTACACGCAACACTATGGACGCGAGGAGTCAAAGAAGAGATGAGAAAAGATTTCTTGAAAATTATAATAATAAAGAAAATCCGTGCAATAACTGGTTTGCCTTATCTTGTGATTTGTAACAAAGCTTTAGCGCACGTGTTTGACAAAGCAACGTGGCTGGATGTGTGTGTGCGCAATAAAAGAAAAGCAATTATTCATTTTGCTGGGTTTTTTCCCCCCTCCACCGTTCTGATATTGTTGGGCTGCATTTGTATTATTGCAAGCAAAAGGAGGCCTAATATTTTAGAAATCGCTCGAATTTGATTAAAGGACTGTGCTAAAAGAAAGGATATTAATATCTAATACTACAGCAGTTGTATCAGTCCAACAGCATTTCTACTTAAAGGAATCGCTTGCATGCTTAAACGTGCAAGATATTATAAATGTGGCACCAGAATTGACCATAAATCACAAGAAATACCACTATGGGTACGGACTTGAATGCCCTGAGGACCACAGCCCCCAGAGGCAGAAGAAGCCAAGACAACAACTCTCTAGCATCAGCAATGTGACTGCACTGTTTTATGTAACTACAGCTACATAAACAGCGTTGCTATGGCCACGCTCTCATTACAACACAACTTCCGGTTGCAAAATCAGGTTACCCCACACCCCCACCCACCCCAAAAAACATATTTCACAGGTTGGGTTTTTTTGTATCGTGTTTGTCTCTTATCTTTACTTCCTCAAGGGGACAGAGGTGAAAACCACAAGTTCTGTGCTGTAAATTATAAAAACAACAACAACAAAACAAACGAGAAAGAAAATACACAGAAAACCTCAACTCTCGGGTGTTGCGAGACAAATCTGAATCTGCTGTTGTAGAGCTTATTTTGTACTTGTTCAAAGAAAACACAAATTCATATATTATGCACAAGTGACTGCAAACCAAAGCTAGGCACAGCCAAACGAGGAAGGCCTCAGCCGCCTCACATCACAGAACGTGGACAACATCAAAACAGGAAGAGCATGTTGCAAAAGCACAAGTCAAACCACAGAAACACACAAAGAAAAAAACAAAACACTTTCTCATAATTCATTTCACATGCACTGTAGTTCTTTTAAATACCACAGAGACGAAATATACAAAATAGTTCTTACCTTTAGACAGAAACCACTTTCCTTTCTCTCTTAGTTTATACTAGCTTATTTAAAAAAAAAACAGTATTTGACTTACTAATAGAGATGCTTAAATCAAACGTATGGTCCAGTTCCCCACAAATCTGCCTAGTCTACAAGATGAATTCCCCTGTCAGGATCAAGATGATCAAACAGATTAGAATTATTTTATCCCCCCGTCCTTATTAATGAGCACTGTCTTTCATAGTTATGTTCCCTAATAAGAATAAATGATATGCCATTGCCAGGTTTGTTGTTCCTAGTGACGCAAGGGGACTCTAATACATTTTGCACTTTGAGTCAGAGAATGTCTTTGATTGATTTTCCTTTTCTTTCTATATAACCCCCCCCCCCCCCCCCCCCCCCCCCCCCCCCCTCCCCATGTTTTGCGCAGAACAAAGGCCAAACGATACAAAGAAAAAATAAATAAAAGGTGGCATGTCAATGGTTTGCCATATATCAGTGTGCAAGCCACAAATAAAAGTTAAAAAGACAGACTGGGAAATGTCACTGAAAGTAAAAAGTTATCAAGTAATTGAGCGAGGATCTTAATGCCCTAGGGACAATTAACATGGTTCATGGTGCATGAGTGAAAATCCTGGGTTAGTCTAATGG
>NC_136790.1:27653821-27681321 GCF_951216825.1 Electrona antarctica | reverse complement strand
AGGGGAGGGGGATGAGAGTCTGACATTAGCCACTGAGTGCGAGGTGTGTTTACAATGAGCCGGGGGAATAGTCTGACATCCCATCGGATGTTGCCGCTCTCCCCCCCGACTGTCCATAGACGTCCTGTGGCACCTGCACACTTAAAAATGTGCCTGACCACCTCAATGAATATTTCACCCACATGCAGATGTCGTGTTCTGTGATAAACACGTCACATGAACCAAATGCGGCATAAACAAAAAGCAGCGAGCGCACTTACTGCAGCCTCCCATCTTTAAATATTCAAAACAATCCCCTTTAATATACATAAATAATAATAATAATGTGTTTATGTACTAGATGTACTCCTGGCCCCCGGGGGATTAAATATTAAGGGGGCACTTTAAGAGAAGGGGATTGTGGCCGTCTGTTGACATGGCTTAATGAAAGCGAAGGCAGGTGTGAAAGGAACGGGCACTGCTGGGTGAATTTACCTGGTGCTGCTGGAGGTGCAGAAAGTCGGCCGCGGTAACCTCCACTGACTGCGGCGTGGACGTGCTCTTGGGCCGGCTGTCTCTGGCCCCTCCCTCCACGCTCACCGTTCCATTATGATTGGCTGGGCTGTGGCTCGTCGCCTCCGTCCCAGATTCTTGCATCATGGCTTAAAAGACCTGAGAGGTAAGAGAGACGAGAGAGAGAGTGGAGATAGAGGTGGAGGAAGAGGTGAAGAGGGAGAGAGAGGGAGAGAGAGGGACAGAGAAAGAGAGGGAGAGAGAGAGAAGCAGCTGTTAAAACATACTGCATCGAGGCCGCGTTTCAACTCGGAGCCAAACTATAAACACGTGTCATATCCTTCCCACACTATTTCGCTTTTTATTACAGGTTTCCCCTGTTGGTTTGTGCCTCCCTGTGTTTCTTTGTTTGTTTGCTTGCAGCGGTTTTGCAGTGAGGCAAACACACGCATGCACGTGCACACAGACTCCATCATCTCCACCCGGGTAATGAACTCAGTTCTTTTGTTTAGTTTTTCCGGAGCAGAGCCTCCTCCTTCAGATGACATGTCCATATCAGTTTGGAGAGGAAAGACGGGGGAAAGGGGAGTATAGGGCTGGCCGATATGGACAAAACACACATTTTTGTCCAAATACCTCGATATCGATATTGTGACGATAATTTCATATTGTAATAATAATAAAATAAAATACAGGGAAAGGAAAGGAGAGAAACAGAGAGCTGATTTGAGGGTCTGTTTGTGCTCTCCTACATGGGGCATGGATGGACAGAGTTGGGGGGTGTTTGTGCTCTCCCACATGGGGCATGGATGGACAGAGTTGGGGGGTGTGTGTGTATGTGTGCGGAAGCGCGTGCGTGCGTGCGTGCGTGCATGCGTGCGTGCGTGCGTGCGTGCGTGCGTGCGTGCGTGCGTGCGTGCGTGAGTGAGTGTGTGCGTGCGTGCGTGCTGGGGATTTTAGTGCACATCTGAACGGAACCCAACCTGAGTTTGAGCGAGAGGAGCCCAAGAAAACACTGGCCCTCCAAAACAAAACACTTTCTATGGAAATGGATATATTTACTCGCATGGCTCCCAGAAGAACCGCGGAAGAATGGCTTTTTAATGGGAAACAGGATGAACCCGTGTGAGGCCTGCCAAAGGATCTCCATGAGAAACGCACAGGCCGAGGCGGACCAGAAAACAAATCAAATCCTTGAGGGGTGCTCAATTAACACCCAAAACACAGGTCTGAATATAAATAAACCCTTCGGGTCAATGAGAGAGAGCGAGAGAGAGAGCGAGAGAGAGAGAGAGAGAGAGATGTCATCCATAACAACTTCATTTAACTCGAGAGCATAACATACAAACAGCTGCGGTATAATTGCATGCAACGTAATCGCATGGTGAAATGATGAGTTTACAAAACAGTGTTAAATGTGAATGGGCTCTGCAGCCATACAGTATGTTTTACATTCTAAGCCCTGGTTCTGGTTCTGGTTCTGGTTTTAGGATGCAGACAAGACGAGCCCTATCCCACCTCACGCCACCCCACCATCCCCCTGTCTCTACGGGAATGAGTGGCCAGTGAGCTTATCTGGGCACATATTCCTGAAATCAGTGGTATAATTTACATCTGCGTGTTGGTCACAGGCCTCTCTCTCTCTTGGTGGTGGCACAGTGTGTCTAGCCTCCCAATTCCAGGGGGCGGTTAATGAAGCTGACCAAGTCGGGCAGAAGCGAATTAACTTGGCTGATTAATTATTTATATGAAGCAGAATAAATGCCCTTAAAACACCGGGGCCCTCATCATGAAAGAAGGTGAAGACTGAACTAAATGCAGATTTATAGCGCAGCGTTTAAAGCGTGTAATGGGGAGGCTGATGTGTGCGTTAACATGTGTGTCTCAGCTACGTATTATACGTTTGTTCCCTGAGATGGAGATCTAAATTAGACAAAAATGCAAGTACCCATGATGACATCATGCACACAGGGCCACCGCAGAGACACACTGTCAGACTGACAGCTTGGAAATTGAGGCTGACAACATGTCACATCACAATATTTCTGGAGCACAAGTAAGATAATAATAAAAGATGCAGCATTATAAAAAAAACGAATAAACCGCAGTAGGCTACACAGTAAAATCATCAGTGTTAAATGATCCAAATGTAGCCAAATCCAAGTGTAGGTTAGAGTTACATCAACACTGAGGATTGTGTGTGTGTGTGTGTGTGTGTGTGTGTGTGTGTGTGTGTGTGTGTGTGTGTGTGTGTGTGTGTGTGTGTGTGTGTGTGTGGGTGTCTTGTCTTCGCAAATTCCAAATTGTGGCGCTTCACTACCATCAGAACTAGTAGCAGTTGCTGGATTCCAGGGGGTAAATTCGCTTTTAGTGCCATAATCATCCCCATATTGCACGATGGTTTTACACCAGAAAGCTGAGCAATACAGAGAGCCCTCGTCCCAGTGAGTCATCTGACACTGCTGGCCTGCACTGGGTGAGTTGTGTGTCAAGTTAGCCGCCCCCGCACTCTGGGGCCTGTCTGAGCAGTTTTGGGCCTGGCCTATAGGCCCTGTTTCCTGGGCTAGAGCTGGGCCCTCGTTCTCTCTCTCTCTCTCTCTCTCTCTCTCTCTCCAGACAGATGTTGACCCGGCTCACCCCTCCAGTCTGGCACAGCCTCCCTCCATAATGGGATTTTCTAAACAAGGAGCAAGAAGCACACATGAGGGATACTGTGGGACGCGAAGGCAGCGAGCCACGACTCCCATCTACAGGCCCCCCGCTCGAACCCACTCCCCTTCTGAGACACCAATTAGAAGCACACATTCTCGGGGCGAAATTAAATGCCATTTGAAATAAACCATGTGCTGGCGTTATTCAACCACGCTTTTTTCACTTGCAAATAAAATACATTTTTTATTTCCACACACAGAGTGTGTGTGTGTGTGTGTGTGTGTGTGTGTGTGTGTGTGTGTGTGTGTGTGTGTATGAGGGAGAGAGAGAGGCAGAGTGAGAGAGAAACAGGGGCCTAGTCTCCTTTTTCAAAGCTACATAAAAGAGAGGGGGGGGGGGGTAATGGCCATTATGCATGCACTGTCATTCCATGTAACATTTTCATAATTATAACGGAAAGGCGTAAATTTCCAAATGCACGGCATCTCTAAAAGTAATCAGGAGAATGAGCCGCAGGGCTATTTTAATGTATGCAAAACTAGTGACCCACAATAAGGAAGAGGAAGGGCTACAATGAATGCAAAGTAATGCACGCATGCCTGGAACCGGCACTGATGAGGGGACGGCTGAAATTAACACCCAATTAATTTCCGAATTGACAAACAAATGAAACCCATAAATCTACTTTCTCATTAATTTTTACCGCGGAATAATTCAAAGCTGCAATATCACGTACGTAGTGAGGTGGAAAAAAAGAAAAAGAAACGAAAGAAAGAAATTGGGGAGAAAAAAGGAAAATGGGCATTATCCATCATAAATATAAAGCGGATAAAAAGAGCCTTATTAGAGAGTTGTGGCGATAAGCGTGTTAATCTGCCAGCCGCTAAGGCGCTGGTCAGGGACCGTCTGCATCAAAACTGAGCTGTCCCCTCAACTATTATTTCTCTTTGTGTCCTCTTTGCTAGGGGGGGGATAGACTCTTCTAGTGGTGACTCTGATTGTTAACAGCTTCTTCACTTTACACCTGTTGTGCAAAGATACATATTCAGGGATAATTACAGGTCAAGTGTCTTGCTGAAGCTAGAATGTCAGTTGAGGTTTAGAACTTATGCATTCATTCATGCATGAATGGGCACGCACGCACACACACACACACACACACACACACACACACACACACACACACACACAGACACAGACACAGACACACACACACACACACACACACACACACACACACACACACACACACACACACACACACACACACACACAGTCAAGGTAGAAGTTCTGCAGAAACAGACCTGTTTATGGAGGTCAGCTTTTTTTAGCCAGGTGCTTGAAAAGCGCCTGGACTACATTCAGTAACGACTGTACTGACGACCGTAGTCATAGTGACGACCGTAGTCATAGTGACAACCGTAGTGGACACTTGTTCATGATTGGCTGCTTCTAAGCTTCCTCTAAGTCAATGGGAGACTTACCCATAAAACCCATAGTCTGAACGGCACAAAAAAGCCATACTCTGAACGCCGCAACGTGAAGCCGTTTTGGATGCTGTTGTGTAAGGGGTTTGTATGAAAACGCATGTGAGAAGTGGAACGCAAGTGGCAACAGAAGCTAATGCTAAGAGCTAACAGGAACTATAAGAGCTTGCTGCACCTGGCAGTTATGACTGAGTCATTCTTGTTTAAACTCTAGATGGAAAAACATTGGAGTCAACAAAAGCCAAGTCCTTCAAATAATGGAGATTTCAGGAGATTAGTGAGGAGGCAACAGTCAGACAGCTGGTGCAAAACAGCCACGGGCCACTCTCTACTGATCATTAGATGTCTGGCTTTTTCGCAGTCAGTGTTTGGAACAAACACGGGATCATAAAAAAAAAGAAAAAGGTCAGAGTTTCTGTTTGTTTGCCGTGTGTATTGTTTTCGCTGCCTCAAACATAGGGAGTACAGTACAAACAAAAGTCACATGGAACTTCCACCTGACCAGACAGGTTGAGAGCAGCCGGCGATGATCAGCCCTGCCTCTCGTCTCTACGCACCTCCCTCCCGCCTCCTCTTCCTCTCCATCGCTCACTCGCTGGAAACCTAATGCTCGCCAACCCCACCCCCCCACCCCTGTACACTCGTCATGGCCGTCTGGAATTCTACAGCTCAAACAAGTCAGCAGTCGATTCAAGGTAGGGTCGGCCCAGCGCAGCTGTGGCCTGACCCCTTCCCCTGTGCTCTGTTTTTCTTTAATGCTCATGACAGTATAAAGCCTCAACGGGGCCACCTGCTTTAACTCGCCAAGTTCTCACAGAGGCCTTGTTTACACAAGCGCACAACAAGAGCACAACATTCTTGGGGCAGGAGATAAAGAGACACAAAGGGGAAAGGCAGTGGGGAGAGGTTCGCTTTAAGCGCTGTTTAGGGTTCAGCTTGGTTGCCAGACTAGACAACACAACAGCTTGTACCGCAAGGTGTGACATCACAACGCTCCCCCTCAAGGTTCCGAGAGACGCACGCCAGTGTTTTGGCTTCCCAGATCGTAAGACAAACACGAGTGTCCTCATCATAGGAAATAATCTATTCCAAGATCATCGTATGTGTATCTTAAAATACCTCACCAACTGGTCTACAGACACAGGGCCAGAACACCTAAACCTTCCCACACCTAAGTCCCACGCCCCCCTAGTCTTTACCATCAAAGGGAAGGTCCCTCGGCCAACAAGGACTGCCTCTCTCACAGAGGTGTGCAAACAATCTGGACCCACTTGGCACTCTGAGCGCAATCGGCTGGCCGTCCACTCTGAGCAGAACCAGCGACAGGGATGGATGACATTCCGTCAAAAAGGGGAATTCACAGCCAGACCAAACAAGCCTGTAATCCCACCAGCCACTTCAACTGAAAGCCACAGATAAGCGAAGCATATATTTCAAGACTACCGTAACAACGTTACGGGAGCAACCGCCCCACACCGACAACTGTCCCACACCCCCCGGCCTCTTAGACTACCGTAACAACGTTACGGGAGCAACCGCCCCACACCGACAACTGTCCCACACCCCCCGGCCTCTTACCAACTATCCTCAGGTCCAGACATCCCACTACCACTTTACCACTGGAGACACAGAAGCCTTCTTTTTTTGTTGTTTAAAGAAAAAAAAATCCCCCAAGTTCTTCCCAGACCTTGTAAGGGTGGGATAAGCACACCACTCACATTGGCAAACAAAGCAGCTGTTTGTTTTATAAGTGATTGCTGCCATGGCTACAGTAAATAGGAGGAGTGGAAGTGAGCGAGAGGGGGGAAGGGGTTGGGTGGGGGGTGGCTTGTGTTTATGAACAAACACATCTCCTCCTTGCAGGAGCCATTTAATATTAACCAGGTGGTATGATCGGCCGATTTCCTAGGTGACACTCGGGGCTGGTCCAGTGTAAACAGGTTCTAGGATAGGAGTAGAGAATGGAGTTTGAGGGTTGGTGGGTGTTTGGGATGGGGGTGGAGGGGGTGCAGTGGGGTGGGGGATTCAAGGTCGATGCAAATGCAGCCTGAGCTAGAATAAACAGCGAGGCACAACTCAAGATAAACAAACAGTCATTCTTCTGACATTTGAAGAAGCATTAAGCTGGTGCGTTACAGCTGCTAGAAAGCCACCATGAATGTGAACAAGATTGTGTGTGTGAGTGTGTGTGTGAGTGTGTGTGTGTGTGTGTGTGTGTGTGTGTGTGTGTGTGTGTGTGTGTGTGTGTGTGTGTGTGTGTGTGTGTGTGTGTGTGTGTGTCTGGGGGGGGGGGGGGGGGGGGGGTGGATGGCTGGCTAGCGGCAAGGTGGTCTCCAGTGGACCACAACATGCAACAACAGTTTTCCCCCAGACCCAACAAACAGTGTGTCTTCACAATGCCGCAGCGAGGAACTTGTAAAAACATGTTAAACATTTACCCTCCTTCAATTATTCAGTAACCGAGTTCGTGGAAATAACAAAAGGATGTCTGAGGGCTTCTGAAACTGGCGTTCACAGCACCGGGACATGTTAAATAAACAGTGAATAACTTGGTATTCATTTGGCAAACAAATGATGTATCGCGAATCAAACTGGACACTTTGATCGCTGAATTTATATGTGACTCACCCGCAGCCACAGTCCTAGTATTCCTATACAATGCGTATCAGTTGTGTAACTTCAAGACTCCCTACCGAAATTTACCATATGTTGCTCCATATGCTAGATAAAAAGAAAATACTGTCCCAACACAAGCGCAGTGATCACCAAAAAATAAAAAGACACGGTAGAGGATTTAGTGAGGAGAATTTCAAGCTGCACGTCACCCTGAGCATTAATATTTCACGCGTACAACAACTTGCCATCTGCTGAACTGAAGCAAACCAGCAAGGCTTTCTTACCTGAGTCTTTAGTTTCCTGTCTCTAGCCCCCCTTCCCTTCCCCAAGGCAACTTTTATAATCATTTCATTTAGGCCCCCAAACCCATTTGCCCCCCATCCCTACAGCGAAGGCAACAAAAAAGAACGATGTAGGGGCCCAAACACGTATTTATGTCACATTGTGAAGACCATAATAGGATTCTCAACCATGAAATCTAGATCCAAACCTATTACGACACCATCAACAGAGGTAAGAGGCTTGACATCCCAGCAATGGCGAGTGTGATGATTCATATGAATATGAACCTATTATCACGCTACAAGCCCAGATAAATGAACAATAAGAATGCTAGCAGAAGGCAGACTCTCCAGCGGAGAAGGTAAGTAGATCCATAATTTCGGAAAATACACAAAGCAGTTTGTCTCCTTAGCATGGAGCCGTCCGAGATACACCTTGGCGTACAAGCCCTGCTGTGCATAGACAATAGCGGCATGTGTCAAAGTAAGGCAGGGCATGGTATTTTTAGTGCAACAGGGGCCGATAGAGACCGGGTAAATAGAGAAGTCTAATGAGTTTAAATCCGTTTATACATGAACGGAATAGTAATTCTGGGATGTGGAGCCGCATTTAGGAGTGCTTCGCCACACATTCCTCTGCGTTTCTCCTTCATTTGACTTTGATAATCTTCCTCACATGTGGCCCATGCCCATTAACACCGCAGTGAGAGGACAGACATCGGGAGACAAGGGGGGGGCCTCTTTTCTCTGACCACGGGCCCGGGTGCGTGGGAAAAAAAGTGGGCCTCGCTTCCCTCAAGCTCATCTTACCAATTAGACCTGTCAAACATGCACGCCCAAAGAAAAACACAAGACTTCAATCTCCCAGCATCCTGTGGGATCTGCAAAAGCGCTTATTGTTTTAACATTACTTAAAGTGTGTCATATATTTTTAATCATTTTTACGAGAATTTGTGTAAGGGCCGTCCCCATGGGTGCGGAAATGTGGACTTGCAGAGAGGAAATGTGTCAGATGCGTTTTCCTAGGGAAACCAAGATTAGTCTCCACGAACTTGTCTAATTAATATTGTGGGCCTACACCAAGAGAGAACAATATTATTAGAAACATTGTCTTTGGGGGGCCTGTAAACCTACCCAATTGCACACTTCCCCTGTGAACTGACAGTTCCTGGCTGTGCCTCTGGTGAATGTCGTTGTTGGGCAAAGAGGATGAGAGTTTTATAGTTCAGTTTGACAGCTGAATTGTCCAGTGGTACGCCACAGACAGTACGCAGCAAGCTAGTGCTAACTGCCATCACATATGATAAGCCATCAATGATGAAACAATGTATTTCTCTCATGCGTCTTCTCAATGGCACAGATGACATCAATTGAGATAACACAAGCATTCAGTTGAGCCACTGCCACTTAGGCCAATCTTTACAGTGTTAAATATTTCCCTGCAGAGGACAACACAAGGCAGGTGTGTGTCTTCCATCCCTTTCTTTATAGTTAGTCACACAGAGATAACGTTAAGCTATTGATTGTCCAGAAAGAATCATTAACCTTTGCGCACAAATAATGGCACAATTCAATGGGCTTTTCTCTTCAATAGTCATCTCACTTGAGTGCTAGCAATGCTTGGTAATTACTAAACATTTTCTGGATACATACCAAGTTAGACTAATATGTCCACAAACAGTACAGTTTTGGCCCCAATTTTGGCCAAGCACCAAGTCTGAAGCCAAAAACGCAAAATAATTTATCTTAATTCACTCAAATGAGCCAAGATACTGAAACTCTACCAGATGAGAACTTAATTCCAGAATGAAGCCAGTTGTGTGGAAAACGGCAGGGATCGAGTGCTGTGCTCTGACCATGGACATTACAATACACAACATCCATGTAAGCACGTTTAACAGCCTCAACGGTAAGTTATGGATGGCCATTAACCAATCACGACAAAGGACCAAATAAATGTGGCCATCCGATTCATTGCCTTTTTGGCATGGGAGTGGTCGTACCTTTGACCCCTCCTACCGCCATCCCGCCTGGACGTTATTGGGGGTCGTTTGTGCCTAAGCAGTCATCATGTCATCATTTTAAAAGCCCTGTACTTCCCAGAGAGGGTTAAGAAGGAAGGGGGTACGTGCCTTCCATTCAGCAGTTAAACTGAAGGTAAAGGGCGGTGGGCTAAATACCGAAAGACCTTGTGTGAAATCTCCACGCTTTAATGGAATCAGGTTTTAACAACTCCTTTTTTTCGTTAAATACAGCCCATGTCAGGAGGATGCTTCCCACTCATAAAGCAGCACAATGACAATGTACAGTGGCACTAATACAAGGACATAGTTCATCATGACATTTTCTGCAATTCCCAACTGATTAGGGTCATTATGTTGGAGGCCTGATTTATGCTGTCATTTCCTCTCACCGATCCTGCATCAATGAATCTTAATGAATTGGTAAATAAGGGTGAAGATTACACTCTGTGACACCGCAACATTTCTCACCCTCAACGGCCGAGATTTATGTAGCCAATTAGAGACTAACAGAGAAAATTGGCTGGCAGAAAAATAATATTCTTTATGGCACAAAATGGAGGGAGCATTCATGCTGAAGGGCAAATTGCATAGTCAGTGTTAAAGTCCATAAAACATCCCCGCAACGTGCCTTTAAAACACAAAGGGACGGTTGGACTCGTGTTTACAAGCAGGACACAGAGACAGAAAGTTAAGAGATGATGGTGAGGCCGGTGTTGAGCTCTGAGGTGAGCCAAAGTCCTTAACATTCTATTCTGCCCCCTTGATGTGTTTGATCAGCATAAATACACCTCTGTGTGACAAACATGTTTACCCTCTCACAGCAAACATCAGACAATCAGGCTGCCTCTCTAATGAAGACATGGGACATTTATCATCAACACACACAGCTCTCTCTGTCTCTCTCTCTCTCTCTCTCTCTCTCTCTCTCTGTCTCTCTCTCTCTCTCTCTCTGTCTCTCTCTCTCTCTCTCTGTCTCTCTCTCTTTCTCTCTCAGACTTTGATATGGACATCAAAAACAACAGAACCATGGGAGCAGAACCATGTTGCTCTTTAATAAGCTTTCATTTCAATAAGGTTTTTGAGGAAACATCCAAGCAGGAAAATAAACAAGGTATCCAAGTCCAACTGCCATTCATCATTTGTTTTTTCCCCCCCCAGGAGGAATGCCATGACTGTAAAGGCACACCTTTCGTTTCTTGCAGACCGGTGAATAGGAGAAAAATAAACTACAGCACACTGACCTTACACACTTATATTTATACACAATGTTCTGTTTTTGAAGAATGTTCACATATTGTGAGAATAGGGATGCAAGTGGGTAAACTCGCAATAAACCCATCAGCTAAAGCTTTACCTGATGAAGGTCTAAGGACCTAAACGTTGTACTGTACTGTACTGTACTGTACTGTACTGTACTGTACTGTACTGTACTGTACTGTACTGTACTGTACTGTACTGTACTGTACTGTACTTCTAAAGTTTATTGCAAGTTTAAGGAAAATGTACGGGAGTTCTCTCATTTCTTGCCAAAGCAGGGATATGAGGGGGAAAAGAAAAGGTAAAAGAACATCTCTTTGAAGACCATGTCTGATGAACATCTCCACGAGGAGACGCGCCGTGATTAGACACACTTTAACTATTCCCCGTCACATCATTAGCCCCCTGTGACTACTTTGTTGACCGTTTTATTTCCCAGCAGCAGATTAGGTTGAAAACAAGGAGACGCATATCCCCAACAAAGCATTAAAAAAGGCTCCTCTGCTTATTAATGCCAAGTTCTTAAAAGAACACTTAGGACTGATAATGAGGGCCTTTATGTATGACATATTGTGACTAGAGTTAGTGTGTGGAAGCGTCTCTCCACATCAAACGGCCTGGCCTGCCATTAGGCACAGGGGCTGAGGGATGCTGAGTGAAAAGAAGTGGAAAATTAAAGCCGAAGCGACGCAGGAGAGGGCTTAATTTACTGGCATGTACAGTATGCAAATGAGATTACTCTCAGCTTAACTGCATCATTTATGTCCATAATAACAGCATCATCATTACGGGGGGGCTCAAATTAAATTACACCGTAATTAGCATATCAACATGATTGGTTAAAGTTTAAAACAAATACCCAATTTTGTTAATGAACATCTGTAATCGCCGGGGCGCAGACTCTCAATGAAAACATCCAAAACAAATATGTGTTTTGGGGAGAAGGGGAGGAAGATCCTGCTCTCCCGAGCGCGACAGGTCTGTGAGCATGTTGTGGTGGTGGAGGCGAGGTTGGCATGGGGTTGGTTGTACATGAGGTGCGGTGACAGGGAGGGGAGGGGTGGTCTGTGAGCATGTTGTGGTGGTGGAGGCGAGGTTGGCATGGGGTTGGTTGTACATGAGGTGCGGTGACAGGGAGGGGAGGGTCTGTGAGCATGTTGTGGTGGTGGAGGCGAGGTTGGCATGGGGTTGGTTGTACATGAGGTGCGGTGACAGGGAGGGGAGGGTCTGTGAGCATGTTGTGGTGGTGGAGGCGAGGTTGGCATGGGGTTGGTTGTACATGAGGTGCGGTGACAGGGAGGGGAGGGGTGTTTTTTCCTTACCTGGCAGGCTCACCACACAATCCTCACATGATATTTCCCAAACACTGGGAGATCAAAGATCCAATTTCCCACACTTGCCACTTTAGGAGCTCATCAATAAAATACTAATCACTTCACGGCTGATTCGGAGAGCGGGGCTCTCGGCTGAGGGCTCAGGGGCGTCCGTATTGCTAACGCACCTGCCCTCACTCACACACTAACGCTAACAGAGCCACATTGGTACGCTCATCGCACGCACGCACGCACGCACGCACGCACGCACGCACGCACGCACGCACGCACGCACGCACGCAGAGGTTTAAGCTGTAGCTGTCTTGCCGTTTACCTCATAAACATGGTGAATTTTAAAATAAGGTAGTGTAATTGAGGCAGCCCCCACTGAATGGTACACTGTAGAAGAAAGAGTCTTAATCTAACTCTGAGTGTCCAAACGGACCATGCGTATATGGAACACTTCCTGGGGCCTCTGACACAAATCACGCACGCACCTTATTTATGTGCCCACGTCTGGAGGCAACGTCAGCCTGCATGTCATATTTTATCCCCCTGTTTGATACACTGCTTTTATACGTTTGCGTCCCCGCGTTATTGATATAATTCACAATTTATGATGCACTACACGATACGAAAAGTGAACTCTGATGAACGCCTGGCGTTTGAAATCATAAGTCACCTACACCATCCACCTGCTCTCCCATTTGCACTGCTACTGCCATCCTGAATCGGACCAAAACAACAACAACAACAACAAAAGTATTACAGTCAGGAAAGCACTCATACATTTTTTAAAGTGCCATTCTATTTTATTCATTGAGGAATCTATTAAAAAGGGCCCTTCTTCCTTGGAAATATCAAAAAGATGCTGCCTCTCAAGGTAGAGCTGGGGCAAAACCACTCCATCAGCTAATGACGGCGCTCATTACATGCTGGGGAGCCGGCTAATGAAAACGCGGTGGCTGGCCGCTCCCCTCGCCTTGTGTAAAGCCCTATGAAATGCTAATATCTCACTTCTAATTAAAGGATACTAAGTCCAAATGCACCTTCACGGCTAGTAGCCGGCAACATAAATTTTATTTTTCAACACCACACTACACCCAAAGATGTGCCTGAGCAACATTCCATTAATTCATATTTAATACCCCCAGTAGTCCTGCGTTGTTCGGCTGAGCTCTTTCCCACTCTGATCTCTCTTTCTCTTCATTGGCTCACATATTGTGAGTGGGCACATCATTATATTTTGTGAGCCTACATTTTTTTTTGCTTTTTTGCTGGTGTATGTATATTAGCTTACAGTGCTTACACAGAGAACGCATAAGCACATGGATGTACACGCACACACAATCTTTATGCACGTGGCACAGGGGTCTGAAAAAACATAAACTATGCCTGTATGTTCTCTGCTGCACCTGTATACATTTACAATGTTTACACACCTTTGGTTGTAAATATGTTTACAAGGAACCCTGCTGCCCTTCTCAGAAACCGACCTTGAAGTCAGTAAACAAGCCTTTTACAAAGTTCATTAACGTCAAAGAGGGTATAGAGTTCCTCTCATTGAAAAACAAAAGAGAATTGCCTGAGGCTTATATCAACAGAACATTGCAAATGCACTCGGCTATAATGCCAAATCAAAAGTATTAGTAGTAAAACAAAAACAACAGGTCTAAAGAAATAGCCGATGCCAGAACTATATACTGTACATTTTGATGAATGAGAGCATTTTTATTACTGCCATTATCTGCTGTAAAATAAACTGTCAAGCAAGCCAATTAGTCACCGCAGCTAATTATGTCATCACTTCCTTAAACCTCATAATGTGCCTTTTCACTTCACAGCCCTCAACAGTCATTGTCGCCGTGTGGGCTGCAAGTCATTATGGTGTGCTGCTGTTGTCAGATGCAAAGCCCCTCATATCATGTCCAGAAGGAACTGAGGAAGACCTGCTTGATCCGTTTCCTGTAGGCACACATCATAGTGTCATGACACGCCTTCAATCCACCAGGGACCATAACCACTTAAGCCCTATGTGCTCGGTCGTATGACACATTGCGAGTATAATATATCATAAACAACAATATAATATCAATATAAACACTCATAATGAGTTGCACCGTGTCAGCTTGTAGATCGGCTATTAATTTTCGCGATACAAAATTAAATACTCAACATTTTCGCCTGTGATGACATGCCAAAATAGGGGTGCCAGGCTTAACCCATTTTGGGCGGGAACCCCTTTTGGTGTTTTAAACATTATGTTATAATTTAGCTATTGAAAAATAGCAGATCTACAAGCTCATAGCGCGCCACCGAGTGGCACGCTATGAACTTGTAGGTCTGCTATTTTTGAAAAATCGTTAAAATGTGCCTCAAATCTTTCAGAAAATTGTCATGATTTAGAAAACATTTTCTTTTTTTTTAAACAGTAGAACACAATGGAAAAGGTATGTCTGAGGGTTAAACTACGGCTGTAAATATGTTGACAAGGAGCCATAGCAGCAGTAGTACCGTGACACACACACACACACACACACACACACACACACACACACACACACACACACACACACACACACACACACACACACACACACACACACACACACACACACACACAGGGGCCAGAGAGGAGGGCTTGTACAGTACAGTAGGCTTCAGTACTACAGCACGAGTACAGTACAGCACCACTCACTTCAGACTGGTCAGATTTCTTCTATCAATTACACACATCATGAAGCCATGACTTCATAGAGAATTGTTTGTTTTTGTCGCATCCCTAAGCCAATAATTCAATGACCGGGTGGCTGCTCAGTAGGAGACTCAACTGAGTCTCAATGGAGTCTCCTACCCTCAATGGAGTCTCCTACCGACTCAATTGAGTCTCAATGGAGTCTCCTACCCTCAATGGAGTCTCCTACCGACTCAATTGAGTCTCAATGGAGTCTCCTACCCTCAATGGAGTCTCCTACCGACTCAGTTGAGTCTCAATGGAGTCTCCTACCAGAGAGGTCATGAAATGATTGGCTCAGGAATGCGCCAAAAACTAAAGAATATCCAAGGCTTCATATTAAGGTGTGTGATTTAGTGATGTTAACACATTCCATGCGTTAGAGCCTAATTAACATGTCACGCAGACTGCCGATGTTTACAGTTACCTTTGAAGCGTCAAAGCGTCGTAATTCTACCTCCTTATGATGAAAATATGCTTGAAAATATTCCCATGATTTTTTATTGAGCCGACACATAAGCCACTTCCACGATCCGAATCACAGACAAAGAGCAAAGCGGGCTAACATTGTCCCTACACCCTTGTTCACTTTGCATTGGACTCAGTTTCCCAGAAGCCCTTGCAAGCCGACGGTTGGTTGGTTTCCGGTTACGTCATCATAAAGCGTCAGCCTCAACACCAGGTCCGCAAAAAAGCCGCTATTTCTTTTAAGTTATTAAAAAACAGCGAATTAAACAAATAGCGGGTTTAGCGTATTACGCAGGGAAAAACAATGGAATAAAAGGCGTGATAGCGGGTTACGCAGGGAAGCCTTAATTAATCATTAATCGATTAATCGCCGTTAAGAAATTAATCAATGAAACTTAAAAGTTAACAATTAATGAATCATTCATTGTGCGGTTTTCTGTGAATGTAATGCTGTTTGCGAGTGTGCATGGCTGAGGAACGCAAAAGTCCCCCCCACCTTGGTAGGCACAGAAATGTCTCTGCTTTTGCATGTGACTTTAATTTATTCTTCATACAAAGATGCCATTGACTGGCCCTGTATCTCAAATGGGAAAAATAAATATTTGATTAAGGAATATAATATACTTTTTGTATTCTTTCTGTATTTCAGCAAAATGTAGATTTTTTATGTTAGACATTCAGGTAAATTAAGATTCAATTTTTTTTTTTAAATGCTGCTTATCAACTAACCGGTTAATCGATGATCGATAAGGTAATCAAAACTTATCAATTATCAATTCATGAATTAACCGATGATTCCCATCCCTAGTGTGATTGATAAAAATTTGTAATATTTTGGGTGAAATACTCCTTTACATCTATGAGCTTCATACATTGCACGCAAGCAGGTGGTTTCAGTTTGGCTCTTTTTAACAACGCGTAATGACATGTTTTATTTTATTTGGGAAAACCTGTTACGTGCACAGATGAGAGATTTTAAACAAACGACAAACGAGTAAAGGCCCATTCCAGTTTTAACAACCGATGCCTCTCAAACGTCAACTATTATTCAAAATAATACGTAGCATAGATTACATTTTGTCCTTAATATGTTATTACCATAAAAGAATAGAATGGCATTGTCATAATCATCATCATCATCATCATACGATGCCAAAGATGCCGAGTGAAATGCTTGTGTACTTAAAGGTCAAAGTTAAGAACATATCACATGACGGTTGTTTGATCCCGGACCAAGTATTTTCCCAAGGCTGCTACGGCTTCGTCCTGTGTAAATCACCAAGTCTGACCTTCTACATTCCTCATGGCCGCTCCTCCCATTCATCCACGGGCCCAGATAATACTGGGCAAATATCATAAACGTGAGGATTTTAGAATTGAGGTGAGGTGAGGGCTGCTATCATCCAGCACCAACTGGGGAAAAGCAAGGCTCTGTGCATACTGGAAGCACCCCGACCCCCTCCCCCCACCCCAACTAATTCCACCTAGCCACAAAACTAGCCAGTGGTTAAGGTAGACTGACCCCTTACCGGCTAATAGCTCACATATTGACTTTCCGTCGAGAATAAAACGAGGATATTAAGCCAGGCCCTCTGGGGGTGGGGGAGGCAGGGGGGCAGGTGGTAAAGACAGGTTTCAGTCAAAACTTTCACTTTAACTTGCATCACTGATTGAAAAGAAGGAAGGAAGGATTTGAGTGGATAGAAACACAGCGTCTAGACTCTAGAATGCTGGATCTGCGATGCCGTAACGCAGGGACTTTCCGGTTCTTTGCAGGCGAGATGATCTCATCCCAGGGAGTGATACACAGTCTCTAGTGTCGGTGAGATGACTCTAGTTCAAACGTGGCCGCGGTGCGGGGGTGCTGCGTTGGGGGGGGGGCATGACCTGCAGCTGAACTGGGCCCCTAGCTGCATCAGGGCCTCTGTGGCCAGGAGGACACAACAGGCCCACAGCCCCTCCAAACACATCACTCTTTACCCCCAACCCCCCTCACACACACACACACACACACACACACACACACACACACACACACACACACACACACACACACACACACACACACACACACACACACACACACACACACACACACACACACACACACACACACACACACACACACACACACCCTGATAAATAACTAAACACGGCAAACAGTGAGCCATCAGTCAATCTATACACATAGACATAGCTAACACCAGGATAGTGAAAGAGATGGATGGGGAGATGCACAAATAGAGAGAGAGAGAGAGAGAGAGAGAGAGAGAGAGAGAGAGAGAGAGAGAGAGAGAGAGAGAGAGAGAGAGAGATGGGAGGGGGGATATGTTGAGGGCATGAAACAACTCTACAGGGCAGAGTGGATAAATATCACACAGGAGCCTGAGCCAAGCGCTGTGGAAGGCTGAGCACTTGGAAGACTGTGAAAGCTGGTCTTTTTCTTTTTTTTTGCAGAGCTGTGACATTTGTTTCTTATTGTCTAAGTGGCAGTTAAAAGCGTCTCCCCGCGAGGGCCCCTCGGCTCTGCCCCGGGCCGCTTTAACAGGGAGGTAACCATATTAGGACGTGTATGGTAAAGTAAACAATAACATAGTTGCAATGAGATGGAAATTTTTCAGCTAATGGTGTTTGTCATTCCTGTTTTCAGTGAGCTGAGAGGCCCTGTTTTTTTTTCCTTCTTCTTCTTTGAGTCGACCAGGGAGACTTTGTTTATGAAAACAACGCAGGAGCCAAGGCTGGAACCGACACACACACACACACACACACACACACACACACACACACACACACACACACACACACACACACACACACACACACACACACACACACACACACACACACACACACACACACACACACACACACACACACACACACACACACACACACACACACACACACACACACACACACACACACACACACACACACACACACACACACACGAAAAACACTGTAAATAAATATCGGTTTAGAAAAATGCCTCTGCCTTTCTCGTTCCATTACATTAAATAAACCCCCGCATCTGGGATGAAAAGGATCCTCCGCTCTTGTCCCTGCCTCTGAGAGGGAGAGAGGGCTCTGCTTCAAGTGCATCTTTTAAGTGTCTAATTCTAATTCAACATCTTAAATATTTTAACACACTAATTTATTTGACAATCCAACACGGAGGAAAGGGGGGGGGGGGGGGGAAGGGGGCTAATTGGCAACGATGTATGACGTGAATTAGAGCGGTCCACCAACTTGCGGTTGAATGAAATAAAGGGGGAGATTATTTGATATGTCTGGGTCGGAAGGTTCCATTTCTCACTAATCTTAACGGCATGTCTGGCTATTTAAAAGCAATGTAGCACTCACTCTGCTTTATGTTTCGCTGGGTACTTGGGTCTCCTTCTTCAATCCCTTTCCTTTGGCTCCCGTCACCACTTTTATCTTTTCCAGGTTAGAGAAAAGGTATGACTGTATATGTTGTTCTATGGAAGTGTGGAAAACAAAGCCCTCCTCATTTTTTTCCAGCCCAATGAATGCTCTCCTACTGCACTAACTTTACTCAAAGCCCAGTACTCTCCCTCATCTGATAAAACCGCTAAATCTAGTTTGCCTTCGTTTGTAGGTTCAGTAAGGGCTGGACAGTTCAAAATGCGCTATGAGAGGACTATAAGGTCAACTCAAAGGACACAGACAATTAAAGCCACTTCACTTCCACACTCTCCACGTGTTTGCATTCTTTGTTTGGGATTTGTTTCCCGCTTCTCTCCGGTTCTCCAGCCAGCCGCCTTCTCGTGCCTGATTTATACATAGCTGCACGCCAGTATTGCACATGAAACTATAGACAATGTACAAGACCCACAACACAATGCAGTGTGACATGTTGTGAGCTTGTAGATCGACTTATTTTGGTGCGAGACACCGGCGTGTAACTAAATATAAATCAGGCTTCAAGCCCACTCTTAATCTCGCACCCAAAAAAATGCAAGCTGTTTATTTGCGTAGGGCTAAAGCCATTCCATTAAATAGCTCCACCAGGTGCTCTGTCCCTAAAAGGGATTTGTTTTCTGAAATAAATGGAGAAAGCCACAGACTGCCAAAGTAATATTGACTATGACGTGAATGCAGCAAAGTAAAAAAAACATCCAAATAGGAACCAAGGCTAAATGTAGACCTTTTTCTTTTTATTCCCTTACATAGTCACAGTTCTGTGCTATTTACTCTGGAGGCGAAAACATATACACACACATTCTTATATGTCAGTATACAAATGTGTAAAATTGACAACATATGAGAATATATGAATGTATTATGTGCATGAGAGAACAAATACTAAGCATTAATTTACTAATATTAATACAATAACAGCAGGTTACTAAAAAAACAACATTTATCATGTGTTGTCTGCTGGCCCTGAACCTATCCAAAGAAATACTCTGGGTAATCAAAACTCTATCTAAATCTGTGGCAGAGAAAGCAGGCCCAAGTCAAAGTGCCTAGAAATGACAGAGAGAGAGGAGAGAGAGAGAGAGAGAGAGAGAGAGAGAGAGAAAGCTTTGACACATTCTCACTTTGATTTCTTTTCATCTTGCTGTAAAGACAAGTCATCTGCAGGTGAAATTTGCTTACTTTCCGTCACCTCAGTCAATCTCACACAAAGACTGTCACATTGGCCGTCTGCACCCAGTAGCAGGCTGACATTATCAAAGCTGCTCACTCTTGTAGACGGACCACAGTTTATACATCCATCAATATCTTCCAAAGCAACAGAAGACCTGTCTGCGTGACGTTGATAGAAAAATAGATTGAAACTTGACAAACACATTTTTCCCCCTCTCCCCACCAAAAGAAGGTATTTTTAAGTAGCTTTCTAGATAACACATCTGCGATAACACTATCAGTACAATTCCGTCTACTTTACCACAGATGATAATTCACATGAAAGTCGCCGGAAATGCAAGACAGCGACAGAGAGAAAAAATAAAAAGAATTCTGCTCTATTCTCTGACTGACTATATTCAGGCATACATTTACCTGTGCAACCTGTTTATACAGACAATAAAGAGCCATGCTATCTGCCAGAGCCCCTTTTGATAGTGTCTGAGACTACCACAGGAGCAGTGCATCTGATAGCAGAAAGCAGACTGAAGGCCAGGTGATACTGTTTAGAAGGATCTGACACTTCCTGTGATCGCAATCGACAGGAAAAAGGAGAGAGAAAAATAAATAATCCGACCCTCATCACAGCGTTTCTACCTTGTTCTCCACTGCGACTTAACGTCTCTGTGCAGACGCTAATGTTTCATTTTCTTAAAGGCCTTGCATCTATTTTGCCTGTCAGTGTTTTTAACTACAGCGGCCAAGCTCAGAGAGTAGATTACGGTACTTATAGTGCATGAAAAACACGCCAACAAAACTGCCTGTGACAGAAACGTTTAACTTTCTTGCTAGCAATCTCCCCCATGTGGCACTTTCGCTACAGCGAGTTGTTTATTATGTTCCGAGCTAGGCAAAAGCGATTAAAGGAGCTCTTAAGAATCAAAGCGTTATAAATGCATGGAAACACAGCCGGCTGTAAATGCCACAGAATTAGAAGCTTACCAGGCCTAATACTAATACATGGCAATTTTCAGCTTGATGCTGATATAAAGAAATTAGTTTTTTTCTTTTTTGAAGTAAGCAATAAATGCAGTCAAGGGAACTATTACAGAAGCCCTTGTTCATCCCAGTATAAATCTACACGTGACCTTTCCTTGGGTCCAACTCACAAATGCACTTGTTTATTCTTAATACTCGCATGAAAAAAGAAACAAAGCAACGTCCAAACAGCTAAGACCAAAGCAATCGTCTCTGTGATCTTCAGAGGCATCCTGGTTTACAGCACAGCGAGCGATGCAAGCGCTGTTTGCATGATACATTCTTCACTCCGTTATATGGACTCATGCAATTCAAATGAAGTCCAGCTCGAGTCGGGGGTGTTTAGAAGCTATCAAGAAAAAGAAACACATTTTGGGCTTCTGAAGCTTCTTCTCGACCTATAGGGCCCTTTCCTCTGTAAACTTGAATATCATCAGGTCTGAACAAACTGGCCACTAGAAAGAGACAGGCCCATACAGTATGTGGCCCACTTAATCCAAGACAGCCCCCCGTCAGTGAGTTAGTCCAAGACAGCCCCCCGTCCCCATCAGTGAGTTAGTCCAAGACAGCCCCCCATCAGTGAGTTAGTCCAAGACAGCCCCCCGTCCCCATCAGTGAGTTAGTCCAAGACAGCCCCCCATCAGTGAGTTAGTCCAAGACAGCCCCCCGTCCCCATCAGTGAGTTAGTCCAAGACAGCCCCCCGTCCCCATCAGTGAGTTAGTCACTTAATCCAAGACAGCCCCCCATCAGTGAGTTAGTCACTTAATCCAAGACAGCCCCCCATCAGTGAGCTAGTCGTGACAAGACAGCCCCCCCATCAGTGAGTTAGTCGTGACAAGACAGCCCCCCATCAGTGAGCTAGTCGTGACAAGACAGCCCCCCATCAGTGAGCTAGTCGTGACAAGACAGCCCCCCATCAGTGAGCTAGTCGTGACAAGACAGCCCCCCATCAGTGAGCTAGTCATGTGATGATAATTGTTCCAACGTGGCTACGAGCCATCGTTACACTGCAAAATCCGGAGTGTGAATTTGACAAATGGAACCAAACTGACCTGTAAGGGTCAATTTGGTTCCATTTTTGTACACTCTCTCTCTCTCTCAAGTAAAATTAACACAACAATTTTACTGTGCAGTGAAATCAAGCTCTGAGCAACTAATTCCTTACTCTTAAACAAGTACAGGCATAAGTAAACATATAGCTAATATAAAGGTTTCTACACGTGCAACACATCACACATTCAGTCCTTCTCTATCTTTCATAGAGACACACTGGAATGGAGATTTTCCGCTTCAAGCTCGATTGCACTTTAGAAAGGCTTTAAAACACTGAGGCAAACTAATCCCATAAGCTGCCAAGGGGATTTTTTGCATTGGTGATGTAATCAAAATCACATTGGAAAGTTGTGTCAATAATTAGGCTGATTTTGCACATTAACATTAATTACACAATCATTTGGAGGATTCCAGGGCCGACCTCCTCGCATCTGGAGCAGCCAGCTGCAGGCCTGCTGGTATGGACCTGTTTTATAAGACTATGCAGAGAATGCACACCAGATAAATACCCACATCACTTCTTTCATTTTGGCCCCCTCCTCTCTCCATGCATTTCTTTCTCCTATAGCCTCTGTTTTCCAAATGTGTCTGTGATTGACTGAATTAAAGGAGAGAAGTACAGGCTGTTTAGCATGCCGTGGACGATGGGAGCTTCCCCACTTGGATGGACGAGAGATGCTCATGAGCCTGATTCGATACTTAATGATGGCTGTTAATACTGATTTTGTCCTTCTGTGGGGCTCGACGCATACAGAGGGAGCAGCTATGACCTATATGACCTTCGCAAACAAAGCTTTGTTGATTGACCTCACAAACGTATAGCAATGTTACGTTACTGCCCCCACTGTACAGCATTTATTTACCACAGTATGTGCATAGTCTATCTACCTACAAGTCACAACATGCTATTAGAAGATAATGTGAAGAGGAAAAGAGAGAGAGAGGGAGAGAAAAGAGGAAGAGAGAGAATGAAAGAGAGAGTGAGAGAGGAGGGTAAGTAAGAGTAAGTAAAATAGAGATAGAGATCAACAGACACATACAGAGAGAGAGAGCATCTCAGTCTGATGGGCTGTGTGAGACAGAACACAGAACACAAGACGCTCCTCTGGAGCCCTGAGCTCCTGATGCGTCAACACCCCCCTGACGCACGCACGCACGCACACACACACACACACACACACACACACACACACACACACACACACACACACACACACACACACACACACACACACACACACACACACACACACACACACACACACACACACACACACACACACACACACACACACACACACACACACACACACACACACACACACACACACACACAATCCCAATGGCAGCTCACATCCTGGGGCCCCAAACCTTCTGAGATAGGGGTAAGGGGTGTGAGTGGCGAACGCAAGCTATCCTCTAAAGCAGCCACGCTATTCTACTACTACTACTGATAGAGAGATTGATTCCTGAAAATTACAATGTCATGCACAATAGACAGGAGGAAATATTACCACATTTCAGCCTTGTCTTTGCTTTCACTATACAGATGACATACTACAGATGTCAAACTACACAAAACTTACTGGACTATAAGACTGGATACTGCACAGGACTTCTGTTCAGGATTATCTTTATCTTTGAATAGAAGCATGCAGTCATCCGTGTTCAAGTTCTCGTTTCCTTATAGCAATGACCGTAACACAGAGTTAAAGGAACATTAAAAACAACAAAACAACAACAACGGGTGATCTAACTAACCACAGCAACTAAAACAAAACAATAAGTCCTTTCGTAACCTGTGGGCAAATGATCCCTTGATGAAGTACTCACCATGCCTCTCTCAAATGAGCCTCTATTCCACCGGTTCACAGAGTGCACCTGTAGTGCTTTTCTCTCCTTCTCAAAAAAAAAAAAAAAAAAAAAGAACACAAAAAAACAAACAAGGCAACCCGCACAGCTTTCAGTTAATTATTAAGCCAATTCAATACAGCATTCTCCCTCAATGCACGGACTGCAGTCTGGTGAATGATTATGTGTTTACCTTCCACAAGGGCTTGCTTATTTAAAGCAATCTTCAGTTCCAGCCGTGTTACTGCAGCCTCCTTGCCCTACGGACACAAGACAGAGAATTGGTTCTAGTTATATGAAATAATTACCACCATAGACCCAAAAAAAGAAAACAACACCTGCCATCTCTATTCACAACAACACAATTCGAAGAGTCAGAGAAAAAATAACTAAATAAAAGGTATATTGGGAAGAATGAACCAGTCCGCCCACTGCTTGCTGCAGCTATTGATCAGAATTCATAGCAAATACACACAGTATCATACGTGTGGACGTGTGGTGGGATATCATCAGCAGGACATCGATGCTGTTGTTTTGCCTGTTTCTACACGGTGTGTACACAAGTCAGTGTGTTCCTCTATCCAGGGCACCGCCGGTGGCCCAGGATGACAAGAGAAGAAGTGGCCCTTCCTGCTGTAGCCTACTCCTCTGGTCACTGTCAGCCACGTCCCAGACATTTCCATCTGCCTGATAAGTAGTGCTACGCTCACGATAGACGATAAAACAACACACAATAACGAACGAACAATGGAGCGTGTTGACAGTTTATTTGCAAGACAAAAACTTTTGTTTTATATTCCTCCCCTGCAGATCATGGGATGCCTGGCTTTCATGAGAGCAGGAGTCACAGATGGCCCCACCTGGTGGTGGACTAATACCTCCGCCTGGTCCTCACATGCAACTCCCATAGAGTAGAACACCCCCCCCCCCCCCCTCCTCTCCACCCCCTGCTCAGCATGTAGCATTCCAAACTGAGCACTCAACCCAGGCAAGGAATGATGAAGGGAGAAAAAAAAATGCAACAAAAATCTTATTTTTTATGGTAAACTGAGAAGTGACTATGGGGCCAATATCTCAGGTGCATTTGAATAAAAGCATTAAAGCATATCAAAATAAGAAAGAAAGAAAGAAAGAAAGAAAATAAGAAAGAAAGAAAGAAAGAAAAGAAAGAAAGAAAGAAAGAACAAAATCCACGTGCGCGCACACACACACACACACACACACACACACACACACACACACACCCTCCAGACTCGCTCGCTGTTCTTTTGGGGCCGTTTAACATTTGGCAGTCAAAAACTGTGGCCAGGCGCGTTGTGTGCAGATTTTAAGTGTTTATCTAAAGCAGGCTGTGCATAGATAAAAACATGCGCTGGCTGAGCCTTGCCCGGTTTTCAGCATTAATTATGTGTTAAATGCCCTCGTTGAAAACGCGAGTCAACATTCAACTCACTCTGAACTCCGCCGTGGGGGTCGAACCATCATCGAAAATGGACCGTTCCCACACAAGTCCCCTATTATTCTGATTCATTACCTTTCAATTAACATATCATCAATGGCATCATAAATCAATAGAAAGCGATGACAAATGACAGATATTTTCTGTTGCATACTACTAAACATCATTAATCCCCATCACCTGAGAGTGGCCCGGGGAGCTAAATGAGTTTACCCAATGCATAACATCCATTTAGATAAATGTTCTAGCATTGTAATGATGGAGATTTGTATGGAGGTAGAGGGGCTTGAAAAAGAAGGCAACAACAGAATCCTCACAGCAGCTGTGTGCTTGTTTTCTCCTCCAAAACATAATGTCATATTGTAATACCTAAAGAGATAATTGTCTCCATTTCAAAATTCACAGGGCTGCAATATTGCCATTTAGATCAGCGGGAGCCGGGAGGGAGGGGGGAAGAGAGCGCAGGATGAGAACAAACGAGTGCACGTTGCTTTGGCCCAGGCGGGAGAAGAGAGCCCATCACATGCTGAGATTTTAGGCAAGAGAAGAACTCCCTGGTCGGGATAATTACCCTCAATGTGCACGCTCAGTGAGACACCCGGGATAATGCCCCATTTATACTTGGTTGTGCACCTTGTCACACAGCGGAAATAGCTGATTTACAAACTCACAACACATCACTCTGCAACACGTTGTGAGCTTGGGAATCAGCTTATTTTGGAGCACGGCACTGGCACGCAAATATAGTATAAATCCCCCTTAAGGAATCAAAATGCAGCCAAAGACAACAGCAACCCAATGTGTGAAATCATAGAGGAGGATGTACTGTATACAGTAAGTGGGAAAAGCATGTCAGTTATGTACATAGCTATAGAATGTCCATTTTTGTATGGAAATGGAGTTGGCTCTATTTGAGTAATTGTGGAAAAACACACAAACTGTATTTTCAGATGGATTTATGTTTTGGCTATGAACTATCAGGGTTACATTTGAATGTGAACAAAGACACATTTTATTCTGTGCACAAACTAGTGAAGTGGACTCATATCAGTCCCATTCACTGTGTGTGTGTGTGTGTGTGTGTGTGTGTGTGTGTGTGTGTGTGTGTGTGTGTGTGTGTGTGTGTGTGTGTGTGTGTACGCGCGCGCACACACACACACACTCACACGTGCGCATGTGTGTCATCACATTAATTTGTGTTTGTGTGTGTGTACAGTATGCGTATGCGTGTGTATGTGCGGTGCGTGCATGTGTGGTGAGGCATAACTGCTCCACAATATACTCTCTAGTCTCTAGTCCCTAGTTTGTTATCAGTGGCTGTGGCTTTGTTGTAAGATCACATGTTCAAAATATGAATTAATACCCCTCCACTGAAATGCACCCAATCCCAACAAAAGGCCCTGCAGCCACTCTGGAACGCCACTTCAGCCCGTCTAATGGACAGGCTCTCCTATCTCTCTCTCTCTCTCTCTCTCTCTCTCTCTCTCTCTCTCTCGCTCTCGCTCTCGCTCTCGCTCTCGCTCTCTCTCTCTCTCTCTCCCCCCCCCCCCCCCCCCCCCCCCCCCCTCTCTCTCTCTTCATGCCAAGCAGGGAAAAAAACGAGGGGTTCCATGAATATTTACCACTAAGTAAAGTTTTTCCATTAATTACTCTGAGCATGCTTAATACTATATCTGTGGCTACTTCTGTGGCGGCTCGTTAATGAACTTTCACACATCAGATTCATTACCATATTAATTAATGCTCAACTCGATGGCTGTCCAATAGGATGCTGCCAGACTTGTCTCCTGGTCCTTTCCGGTCACTCAGTGATGGCACCCGAATCAATCTACTGTATCAATTTACAGTATCATGCCATAGTTACAGAGTAAAAAAACAAACAGCACATGAAACAACAGTATTTCTCAAAGCTGAATGTACAGTATAAATAAGAGGGCGTAGTAGAAGGACTCAGTGATATCTATATACAGGGCCATTGGTGTTTGTTTTTAGGGTGTGTGCAGGAGATTTTCCAAGTCACTGTCTGTGCTCTGGAACACAGGAAAATCTAAAGCATGACTCACTTTCTCAACAAACGCAGCTGCTTGCTTACTGTACATGTGATCTCCTAAAGGGGCTGACTGCACATTATTTTCTCCCTCGTTTCTCTCACACTTTTATTAAGACGGACTTATTCAATGA
>NC_136790.1:27513821-27643821 GCF_951216825.1 Electrona antarctica | reverse complement strand
CACACACACACACACACACACACACACACACACACACACACACACACACACACACACACACACACACACACACACACACACACCAGATGTGATCTTCCACAAGGACAGTTTAATATGTTCTTTCTGGTCACCACTTGTGCTGTGTTGCGGCCGTTCCAAGCATACCAGACAATGAACGGCTCAAAAAAAAGAAGAAAAAGAAAAGAAAAAAAGAAAGGGTCAAACCCACCCCGCCGTAGTGTTCAAAGGAGGCGTCTCTTCTCCACGGGCAATCCCAAAGTTAAGACGATACATATGGCTCCTGTGTTTGCTGTGTGATAAATTCAAAAATCGCCATGCTCCTTTTCATGTTGAACACCGAAGGGGTCATTTGCAGATCGTGGAACACATGTTAGTTTGTGTTCCCCGCGGTTAACGGGGGCACATGTAAGGAGGAGCTGTAAGCAACAGTACAACATGATGTACTGATTGGAATGAGGACCCAGAGGACCCCCCTCGGTTCCTACATGACCTGTTGCCATGTGTTTTATTTAATTTCCACTGTTCCTGAGGTTACCTCTGCGCACAACAACAGCAAGAATGCACAGCGGCTTAAGTGCTGAGAATATAGTGAACCTCGTTGACTTGGGTCGAGAGATCCCTCATATCGGTCGCACACTGACAGGCGGGGAGGGGAGGCGGGTGGCGGAGGGGGTGTTCCACTCTTAAAACAAAACCAATTCTCTGTGTGCCTTGTCAAGGGGTGGGAGATGTCTGCAGATAGCAGCACAAAAGATGTGCCCTTCCTTTTCAGCAGAAAAGAGACGTTTTCGTTTCATTAACTCCAGACTAAAGCGTAATTATCTCCCTATAGACCTTAATCACCAGCAGAAGGAGAATAGAACAAAAAAGCAGTTTCTACTTCAGTCATTAAAGTTCTTTTTTATGTGTGTGTTGTTCTTCTCCCCTCTCTCTCTCTTCCTTTAGACAAACCCATCAAGTAACGTTAAAGGATTGTGAAGGCCACGCACAGCACAAACGCCCCGCTTTCAAATACGGACCGTCAGAGAGCATGAAAGCAGGCGTGCTATCTAGTTGATACTTTCTGCATGAAATACTATGCTATGGTCCTTTGCTTTGGGCCCAGCATCATCTCTGTACACTATTTATCTGTCTCCGGCCACAGAGGACAAGAGGGCAAGAGACCGTCCTCCCACTCCGAGGCAGAGGTCACTGGAGTGGCCAGTGAGAATAATCGAGCGCGCTTGAAATAAAATGAAGCTGAGCACAAACATTTCATAATAGTGTGTATTATACTATATGTATTCTGAATGAATAACATTGCTGGAAGGTCCTTGTAACGCTGCACGCCACATGACAAATTCCTCAAGGATTCCATAGAAGGATTTCCAAAGGACAAAAAAAAAGAAACTAGATTTAATTAGCTTATGAAAAAATAATTGCCATTAGAAAATCTCGATGAATGGGGTTGAGGCGTTTTGCTGGAGCACACAAAAAAAGGAAAACGTCTTATTTTTGGATGGAGAGGAGACAAAGAGTTTTCAAACAGGAACCGTCAGGCCATCAGTCGTTTTCGTGCACTGACACCGAGGTCGAGTTAATTAGACTATTGTCATTTTAATCAGGACAGCACGGCGGCCATCGCTTTCTGAAAGAGCTAGTGGACTTAAAAAGGCTGAGGGATTTGGTGTGTGTGTGTGTGTGTGTGTGTGTGTGTGTGTGTGTGTGTGTGTGTGTGTGTGTGTGTGTGTGTGTGTGCGCGTGCGTGCGAGTGCAAGTGCAAGTGCATGCATGTTTGTGCACAGTAGGTACATATATGTAAAATATGCATGTGTATGTGTGTGTGTGTGTGTGTGTATGTGCGCGCGCGCGTGCGTGCGTGCGTGCGTGCGTGCGTGCGTGCGTGCGTGCGAGGAAGGCGGTGTTATGGGTTGTGGAATATGGTCTGTCTCTCTCACATGCTTAGAACATTAATGAGCTTGAGTCACACCAAGGAAACAAAGGCGCCTGAAGGATCACCAGGGGAAACTACTCGCCTTTGCTCTGCTCATGTCTCTGTTCATTTGAAAATAATTTAAATATCAAATATTTGAAATAATTTGCCTCTCCCTGGCTATCAGATTGTGAATAGCTAGACTTTCATGCCTTCTTTATTATGCTCTTTGCTAGCATTAGCATTTAAAACATAATTAAAGTAGCCATCTTTTTCAAGGTGCTTACCATTATGGTGACGATAATGGCTTATTTTCTCCTGATTTCCATATTTTATGAATACAATGGGACGATTGTAATAACAAACCGAGGAGGTGCTAAGAATATATCAAATCTTTGCTGAATACGACTAATCTAAAGACGGGTTTAATCAAAACTGACAAAAGAACAGATTTAACCTCCTCTAGGCTCACTGGATTCACTTCATGTCAACTCTAGTAGGGAATAATTAAATAAAACAGGAACAAAAAAAAGACCTTATTTTATGACATAAAAAAAAAAACATGATTCAGCCTCATCCTGCCTCATTTCAGCTCAGCCTCTGGCCCTTAGATGAGGATTTTATTAGTCCGGAGCTCTGTCAGGGTGTTCATTTAACTCTGAGAGTGTAAATAGAGTGCACAATTGGATAAATTAACACTAAAGACTTTGCTGTGCAACATCTTTGGAACTTTTTTCCCTGGCTGCAGTTCAGCTTACTCACTGAGAGAGTGACAAAGGTCACCTGCAGACAAATGCGTTTGACCTTCACCCAAGCCGGGACACTGCTTTCAGCTCCAGGGCAGGACTGGCCAATGACATTAGCTGAGCATTCAAGCAAATAGTTGGCTATGCTACAATATGTCATATTCAACCATCTAGAGTGAAACTTCTGGGACAAAAGGAATGGAGTCAGTCTGAAAAAATGTGACTTCACATTGCCTTTCACTGTGTCTGTTTATGATTACATTAATAGTTCTCCGAGTTCATCGCTTTCAACAGCAGCCATGAATATTTCACAGGGTTTTAATATTAATCTGATCAGAAATTAACTTCTCTCAATAATTCAATACACACAAATTAATAATTCAGTAAAAGAATGTTAACTTCAACAACGCACAGTGGGGAAAATGGAAAAAGATGAATTACACTGTACTGTACCATAAAGACACTAGCAAAATCTAAAATACCAATGTCCTAGTATGAACAGCTTTAAATTGAAAATGCAGTTATATATCCATCATGACAGATAAGGAGCAGAGCAAAATGATAAAAGAAAAATCATCATGGAAGAAAAGACTTCCTACTTTATATCAGGTGATTGACACAATAACAATGATCCGTGACACAGGAACAATGACCGCAGCCACAGTGGAGACAACAGCTTGCGCTGTACCCATCCAGGTGTATACATACACAAATAAGCATGTAGGACCCTCACAAACACCCTGCGTGTGCTGTTAAAAGCTCTGCCCTGCCCAAGTTCCTCCATTAGAGATTTCCCAGGGATTAGATGGTGAAATGGAGGTCTAATCTTTACTTGACAGGGAAGCCAGTCTCTGGCTCCCTGGTCAAGCACAAACCCACCTCCATGGGCTACAGCGGCATTAGTACAGCTCACTTAGGATCTGCCACACACACCTCCGACTTGTTTAAAACCACATTTAGGATGCCTATTGTGAGCCCTGTGTGAGCTCTCTATTCAATTATCATGCAAAAAAAAGAACAGAAAAAAGATGGTTTAGTGTATTTTTTGGGTGAGCAATGTTCAGAGGCGCAGCGCTGGAGATAAGACCGACTGCACTAATTATGTGCTATACTGGGTCACAGGCACACCTGCACAAGAGTACATCACGCTGGCTATTTCCTTTTCTAATTTCTTCTGCTTTTTTTTTTTTTGCTTTTTTTCTTTTAAGTGTCTAGGCAGTACCTGATTAGAAATATAACCAATTTCCATGTGCAGTTTAATGACAGATGGAAAGAGATATTTCATGGAGATGTATAGTCCAGAGCGATAAACTATTAATCACTGCCGGACAACGACACTGGCTAAATTTAAACACAAAGTGAAAAAGTGTCGTATACGGCCCCCTTTTTCCCCTAAATTATTCATTACTTGGAGCGAGGGAGGGGGGTGTTATTATGTAGCATATAGAATTAAAAACCGCTGATTCCTCTTAATTACACCGCCCATTGGTAGTGGCTACAGATGTCACCGCTCAGACGGGCAATCCTTCACTATGTTAAACCCTGTCAGACAGTGGCAGGATCCTTCTCCCAACACCTCTCTCTCTCTGTCTCTCTCTCCCCCCTCCCTCTTCGTCTGTGCTCTTCATGTCTGACCTACAGTCTCATTCCCACGATGAAGGAGAGAGCCAGGACGAAAGCCTGTACGTTTGGTGCGTAGAGTGTGTTCCTGAAAGGGAGTGAGTGGAATATTCTCCCAAATGTGCCGACCGTGGTGATACAATAGCTGTTATTATGTGGGAACCTGTAAAGAAAAGTTCACGTGAGGCTTGGCTGGGAAAAAAATAAATGTTGTGTAATATAAAAGCTGTGTAATTCAGTTAACTATTCGGAGGAACAACATAATTTCAAAAATACTAGTTCCTTTGTATGAACTTGGGAAATGTTCTGTGTTTCTACATTGAGCCTTTTTGGCGAGGTCACATGCATTGAAAAATGCTGAAGAAACTTTTCTTTTAATTGGGAGAAAGACAAAAGCCCTCTTAAATCCAACTTCTTTTTCACAGCACATACAGTAATGACAGCACATGAAATATCTGTGCACTTCTGGCTAGACGGAACTAACATACAAAGTTCATACAGTTTTCAGAACAAATGAGTGTTTCCATTTGCCTACAACTGGCATACAAAAGCTTTGTTTGCATGCCCCCATCTGCTGCACTCACACCGTTTCTCGCTATCTCTCTCCCTCTCTCTTCCCTTCCTCTCTCGCTCACAGCAGCAAACAGGGTTGTATGCAAATACTAAGAGCCATAATGCATTATATTGTTTGGTGTTAACATTTGAATATTGAAATGACATGTTTTAGATCTAGATATTCCCATTTCAATTTCCATACACTGTACTGAACCAACGCTGACGATTTAGTTTGCCCGCCAGATAACGGGGGTGAGTACATAACACGCGCATCCTTTTTCAAACAAAGAAAATTAGACATGCTATTATCATTTTCCAGATTACATTCTTCTCGTACATATCCCTGTTAGAAATGCAAGTTAGCAATGTTTCATAACAACCGCTGTCTACTGTATGTGGCCCGTGTCACAGGCACAGGGGTGGATGTGTGCAAGGCAAACTTCTGAGTGCCAACTTAACTCAGAATGTGTTCAAATGGACCATTCGGTTCCATTTGCACACACTGAGGATTTTACAGTGTGGATCACCCACGTCTATGCCACTTAAACAAATTGCCAATGCTGATAATGCCGTATTTACATAGCAGTGTTTTGCTGGGTGTGATTACGATCAGTAAGACCCCCCCTGTCTCTCTCACACACACACACACGCACACGCACACGCACACACACACACACACACACAGTACACAAGTAATGGAAAGTTGGGCTATAACTTAGTGCAGGTTCAGCCAGGCCCAGTAAAATGGCTCAATTACACCCGTGGATATATGCACTCATGTGGTTGTCGGAGTGGTAAACAGATGCCGGGTGACAGTCGAACAGCGCGTGATCAGTCAAGCAGCTGTCGCAGCACCTTCATCCATTCACTCGTTCAGATGATGGATTCCCATTTCCCCCCTCTGCCGGATTCACATGGGCCCACACTCTTTGCTTCTGGGGCTGTGTGGCTGATGGTCAGATTAAACTGCAGAGGCTATCATTAACATACTCCCTCGCTACAGCCGACGTGTACGGCACTGTTACTGCTGCTGTCAAGCAGAACAATCGCTTTGCATCAAGTGGCTGTCTATATGTGTGTGAGCAGCATGTCTTTGGTCCCCGTTTCTCTCCGTGCTCTTTGTGGTGGGGGCGACGTATTGAAAATGACACTGAACATTACCCACTTCTTTCCAGGGACTGAAAGAAAAAAGGAAAATCACACAGGGCTGATTTGATCTTTCTGAATGATGCCATATGATGTTATTGTGTCTCATCACCCCTGCGCATCTGTTCCTACACACACACAGCGTATTTGAGCGGACGTTCCCTTGGGCTGTTGTCTCACTGCGAGACTCTACCTCTCATATGGTTGATATAAGGCTCTTTGAATGCAACATGGTGCATGTGATCTGAAGTGGCGGCGTGGACTCCAGATGACAGAGTGACTGCGACTGTAAGAGAGAGAGAGCAACTTGCATTCACAGGCCTGTCCTCTCCCCGACAGGACGCTGGGAGCGGTGGAGGGGCTCGTCTTGTCTCTTCCCCCCCCAACACCCTTCCCCCCTTCTCCGTCTCTCTCCCCCTCTCTTCATGGGAGTCATGTCTGATGGCGTGTGGGGCTGTTTTGATTTCCGTGCCGTGTGACACATCTGTTGCTTGTCACATACTGTCACTGTCTGTGAGCCAAGCGGCAGCATTCCCTCCCTCTCCCTCTCTCTGTGTTTACAAACAGGAGACCTGCGCCACAAACAGGCCGGAACATGAGGAGGTCAGAGGGCCTGACGGGGAACAACGTGTACCTGTGTGGCCTAGTGTCAACCCCCCAGTGAGTGAGAAGCCATCAATCCTCAAGGCTGAACAGTGTAGCAGTGGAGAGTGGTAGTGAATAGCATCTACAGAATGCATTATCTACCAAGGCAGATACAGTAGGTAGGTAAGCTAGTAAGCAGGTAGGTAGGTAGGTAGGTAGGTAGGTATTGTAGGTAAGCAGGTAGGTAGGTACTGTACTGTAGGTAGGTAGGTATTGTAGGTAAGCAGGTAGATAGGTATTGTAGGAGGTATTGTAGGTAAGCAAGTAGGTAGGTACTGTAGGTAGGTAGGTATTGTAGGTAAGCAAGTAGGTAGGTATTGTAGGAGGTATTGTAGGTAAGCAAGTAGGTAGGTACTGTAGGTAGGTAGGTATTGTAGGTAAGCAGGTAGATAGGTATTGTAGGTAAGCAAGTAGGTAGGTACTGTAGGTAGGTAGGTATTGTAGGTAAGCAAAGGTAGGTATTGTAGGTAGGTAGGTAGATATTTAGGTATTTAGGTAGGTACTGTAGGTAGGTAGGTATTGTAGGTAAGCAGGCAGGTAGGTACTGTAGGTAGGTAGGTATTGTAGGTAAGCAGGAAGGTAGGTACTGTAGGTAGGTAGGTACTGTAGGTAGGTAGGTAGGTAGGTATTGTAGGTAAGCAGGTAGGTAGGTACTGTAGGCAGGTAGGTAGGTAGGTACTGTAGGTAGGTAGGTATTTAGGTAGGTACTGTAGGTAGGTAGGTAGGTATTGTAGGTATTTAGGTAGGTACTGTAGGTAGGTAGGTAGGTATTGTAGGTATTTAGGTAGATACTGTAGGTAGGTAGGTATTGTAGGTAAGCAGGTAGGTAGGTACTGTAGGTAGGTAGGTATTGTAGGAGGTATTGTAGGTAAGCAGGTAGGTAGGTACTGTAGGTAGGTAGGTATTGTAGGTAGGTAGGTATTTAGGTAAGCAGGTAGGTAGGTACTGTAGGTAGGTAGGTATTGTAGGAGGTATTGTAGGTAAGCAGGTAGGTAGGTACTGTAGGTAGGTAGGTATTGTAGGTAAGCAGGTAGGTACTGTAGGTAGGTAGGTATTTAGGTAAGCAGGTAGGTACTGTAGGTAGGTAGGTATTTAGGTAAGCAGGTAGGTACTGTAGGTAGGTAGGTATTTAGGTAAGCAGGTAGGTACTGTAGGTAGGTAGGTATTTAGGTAAGCAGGTAGGTATTGTAGGTAGGTATTTATGTAAGCAGGTAGGTACTGTAGGTAGGTAGGTATTTAGGTAAGCAGGTAGGTACTGTAGGTAGGTATTTAGGTAAGCAGGTAGGTACTGTAGGTAGGTAGGTATTTAGGTAAGCAGGTAGGTACTGTAGGTAGGTAGGTATTTAGGTAAGCAGGTAGGTACTGTAGGTAGGTATTTAGGTAAGCAGGTAGGTACTGTAGGTAGGTATTTAGGTAAGCAGGTAGGTATTGTAGGTAGGTATTTATGTAAGCAGGTAGGTACTGTAGGTAGGTAGGTATTTAGGTAAGCAGGTAGGTACTGTAGGTAGGTAGGTATTTATGTAAGCAGGTAGGTACTGTAGGTAGGTAGGTATTGTAGGTAAGCAGGTAGGTATTGTAGGTAGGTAGGTATTTAGGTAAGCAGGTAGGTACTGTAGGTAGGTAGGTATTTAGGTAAGCAGGTAGGTATTGTAGGTAGGTATGTATTTAGGTAAGCAGGTAGGTATTGTAGGTAGGTAGGTATTTAGGTAAGCAGGTAGGCATTGTAGGTAGGTAGGTAGGTATTTAGGTAGGTACTGTAGGTAGGTAGGTAGGTATTTAGGTAGGTACTGTAGGTATTTAGGTAAGCAGGTAGGTACTGTAGGTAGGTACTGTAGGTAAGCAGGTAGGTAGGTACTGTAGGTAGGTATTTAGGTAAGCAGGTAGGTACTGTAGGTAGGTAGGTATTGTAGGTAAGCAGGTAGGTATTGTAGGTAGGTAGGTATTTAGGTAAGCAGGTAGGTAGGTACTGTAGGTAGGTAGGTATTGTAGGAGGTATTGTAGGTAAGCAGGTAGGTAGGTACTGTAGGTAGGTAGGTATTGTAGGTAGGTAGGTATTTAGGTAAGCAGGTAGGTAGGTACTGTAGGTAGGTAGGTATTGTAGGAGGTATTGTAGGGCTGAGCTCACACCTTTCATGCAATTCTCTGTGCTCGTTGGGTGGACGACTGCGCCCCTCCCCCTCACACAACACAATGTTGGGTCAAACCATGTGACCTCCATTGGAAATGCATTGGGCCGCTGGGCGGCCATGACACAACACCCAACGAGCACAGAGAATTGCATGAAAGGTGTGAGCTCAGCCTTAGGCTGAGCTCACACCTTTCATGCAATTCTCTGTGCTCGTTGGGTGTTGTGTCATGGCCGCCCAGCGGCCCAATGCATTTCCAATGGAGGTCACATGGTTTGACCCAACATTGTGTTGTGTGAGGGGGAGGGGTGCATTCGCTGCGCCCCTCCCCCTCACACAACACAATGTTGGGTCAAACCATGTGACCTCCATTGGAAATGCATTGGGCCGCTGGGCGGCCATGACACAACACCCAACGAGCACAGAGAATTGCATGAAAGGTGTGAGCTCAGCCTTAGTAAGCAGGTAGGTAGGTACTGTAGGTAGGTAGGTATTTAGGTAAGCAGGTAGGTATTGTAGGTAGGTAGGTATTTAGGTAAGCAGGTAGGCATTGTAGGTAGGTAGGTAGGTATTTAGGTAGGTACTGTAGGTATTTAGGTAAGCAGGTAGGTATTGTAGGTAGGTAGGTATTTAGGTAAGCAGGTAGGTATTGTAGGTAGGTAGGTATTTAGGTAAGCAGGTAGGCATTGTAGGTATTTAGGTAAGCAGGTAGGTACTGTAGGTATTTAGGTAAGCAGGTAGGTACTGTAGGTATTTAGGTAAGCAGGTAGGTACTGTAGGTAAGCAGGTAGGTAGGTACTGTAGGTAAGCATGTAGGTAGGTACTGTAGGTAAGCAGGTAGGTACTGTAGGTAGGTATTTAGGTAAGCAGGTAGGTACTGTAGGTAGGTAGGTATTTAGGTAAGCAGGTAGGTATTGTAGGTAGGTAGGTATTGTAGGTAAGCAGGTAGGTATTGTAGGTAGGTAGGTATTGTAGGTAAGCAGGTAGGTATTGTAGGTAGGTAGGTATTGTAGGTAAGCAGGTAGGTACTGTAGGTAGGTAGGTATTTAGGTAAGCAGGTAGGTATTGTAGGTAGGTAGGTATTGTAGGTAAGCAGGTAGGTATTGTAGGTAGGTAGGTATTTAGGTAAGCAGGTAGGTATTGTAGGTAGGTAGGTATTGTAGGTAAGCAGGTAGGTATTGTAGGTAGGTAGGTATTTAGGTAAGCAGGTATGTACTGTAGGTAGGTAGGTATTTAGGTAAGCAGGTAGGTATTGTAGGTAGGTAGGTATTTAGGTAAGCAGGTAGGTACTGTAGGTAGGTACTGTAGGTAGGTACTGTATATATTATATATTATTTATATATTATTCATATTTTTGAGGGCCCACATTTTGTGCCAACACAAACATTAAATGCCATAGACAATGAATGGACAATTTTGAGTGTTTGTGTAACACAATAATTGCATAACACAAACATTGCTGACGAAGGTGAGGACGCAAATTGTGATTGGCCGGAATGAGATGATGTATGATGTGCCCCTCACTTCACACGGGTGTGATTTTTGAGGGGCGCTAGCCACTCCTATATACATCTTTTGTCCCCACACGTCTCAATATTTACCATTGACAATGAAAGGAGAAATTAGGTCATATGTGCCTGAAATATGACGTACATTTGTGGCAACACAAACATTAAATACCATTGACAATGAAGGGAAACTTACGTCATATGTAGACGAGCAAATCGGCTAACCAATCACATAAATTCAGTAGTTCATGAGATGATGTATGATGATGTATAATGATAAGAGCGCCCCTCACTTCACACAGGTGTGATTTTTATATTATATACAATATCAACAAATCAACATAAAAGACTGAATCGATTTGTCTTTATATCAGTGTCATACTTTGCCGCAAAAACTAAATTGCCATCTACAACCTCACATTGTGAAGCGTTGAGAGCTTGTACTATTTCGCTATTTTTGGAAATTGATTATTCAATCATATCTATTAGTAGTTAGTTAGTAGTAAATTGACTCTATGTGAGCCAACCCAGGGCAAAGCCAGGAGGGGAAAGAAGCGTACCACCTATGTAGACGTACTGCAGCGCGACAGCTTAGCTAACAGGAATCCAGGAATCCCGGGTTGGTGCTAGTAACTAATATCTATATGTTTTGATAATTGATCAAATCAATTAGTTTCATTATTGTTAGACCACTAATCATCACAAATCAAATTTGCCGTTGATACACATTACTGTATACTCAACATTGCATTCCTCACAGTGTGGTTTTTATGGGACTTTTGAAGTACCCTGGAGAATATTATTTCTTAAACCTTACTGTCAAAATACAGGATACATTGTCAGCTCAAATACCATATACATAATGAGTGACCATAATGCCATATATAATACCATATATAATACCATATACATAATGAGTGACCATGGCTAACTGCGTCCATCCAATCCACCCATCTATGAAGTACAGGCGCCAAATCAGCAAAAATCTAATTACACAGTTTCTCGTGGACAACTATGTGAGGGCTCGCTAGCACTAAAGAGCCCAGAGAAGTATGTATTAATGGTGTGATTACAGAAGCTGGTGAGATGGATTTATGTTAAAAACTGCCTCATGCCCTTGTCTATCCAATCAATGTTCAAAAGTTCTCTGAATTACATGGATAATTTAGATGAAAAGTGCCCATGAATTGAGGTGGAGAAGTTCCATCAGTGGGAATCTTTTCTTTTACTTTCATTTTCCTGTTCTCTTTACCCATTCTTAAAAAAAAATTGAAATACAAGTGACATATTCTGATCTAAAATGCAAAGAAGAAACTAATTGGACAATGAGACGAATCAGGATTTTATCTACTGTATGTGAATAGTATCAATCCCGACATGGTTATGTTATGTAAATAGAATCCCTCTTCAGAAGGTGGGGAAAAAGTACTTTTTAGCGCCCTCATTCACGTAGTCAAATAACACAATAGTCAAAGTTTCCGTGTACTATCAAGCCTTTTGTACAAACGCTCAGTGACGTTTTACATTGGGCGGGCGTCCTTTAGCTACATAAAGATAACACAATGGCACAGTCAGTCATTTAAATTTAGCTGGATGGTTTCAAAAGCACAATCCATCACTGTGACTGCCGTTTTTTACCAGGCCCTGATATAACACAACACAAAACACCACAGCCTACAGTGCAAAGGGAAGGGAACACACTGTTACAGGGCTCGTACACATTCAAAGTGGGATCATTTGTTTTGTTTAAACACCTGCATCCAAGTATCAGTCAGGCCTTCATTAGCCACGAGACCCGTCACCCACCCCCATCCCCCCCAACTCCCCACCCACAGAACCCCCAATCCACCCCTCGTCTCCCTCAATGCACAACCCCCCCCCCCCCCCCCCTCTTCTCTTCTCTGAGATTTGCCCAGTGAATTCCTCTGGAAATATCACAGGTTGTTATCATTCCAGGGAGACTTCTACATGGCTGAACTGTGAAGCTTTAATTAGGGACACTATTTGATCATTCGGCAGCTGGGTCTTATTAAAAGAAAAAGAAGAAAAAAAGGGGGGTCTAGTCACCCATGTTCTCAAATGAAAAAGAGCAGAGATGGATGAGATTCTCCAAAAACAGAGGCAGAATGAACATAGCCATGTATACTGTTGTGCACATGATCATGTGCCTGAGGAGTGAGGAGCATGTAGGCCCTGCTCGCTCTTTGTAAAGTTGCTCTTACATAAGAGTGTCAGCTAAATGACAAAAATGTGTTATCACCACACATGCATGACAAATCTACTCTTCAGCACTGCAGTGCAAACTGCAAAGGTCTGCGCTCGACCACAACATAACAACATGGTCACAGAATACAACCTGCAATATATACCTTAAAAGAAAGGGGGGAAAGGAGCCCAAAAATTAACCAATGAGTAGACCGTAAACTACATCTTGCCAAGGTCGAAAGGGACTGTGAAACAAACACTAGGTTTAAGGTGAAGCTTTACCCGCGTGAAGGTCAGCCATGTTTTGTGTTTATACTACACTCCTGGCTTTGAAATTGTTTTGCTGTGTGGAACCTGCCCAGGGTCATTGTTTGTTTTTGACGTGTTTATACACCACACACGGAGTAATGACTTCTAGGATAGTCCGGGAGGGAGTGTGGGGAGGTTGCCGACATGAACCGCCATGCCGACCTGTGATTCTCTTTTCAGTCTCAGCTAGAACACGGGGTCTCCTTGCTGCCCGGTGCTACAGTGAGAAGGCCCGGGTCTCGTATTAACCGTGCATTGTCACACTGTCAACATTTTGGCATTTATTCAAAGTGATGTAAATACAGAACCGCATCAGGAACTGCTGAGGTGAGCCATTCCGGAAAAGGCGCCGGTTACTATGCAAAACCTGGCATTTATCATTTTGCAACATTCACATTTACATGCGTTTAAAGACTCCTTTGATAATAAAAGAATCATACAATGCCCTTTTGTATGAGAAGGGATGCAGGAATTCGTTTTTCAAAAAAGAAAAACAGTTGAGTTCTCTAGAAGTGTGTCAACAAAGGGTTTGCGTGTGTCTGTGAGCTCATGGTCTATAGCAGTGCTTCTCAAAGTGTAGCCTGGTAAACCATCCTGTACATTCACATTATCATGTGTCTTCTACAGACCGGTCTGACCCCAAGCGCTGGGTGGGCGTTTTGCGGAAACGGAAAAGTGGAAGTCTGTGGAAGACGTCAATCACCATCTGTCAATCACAGGGCTCTGATTACGCAGACGCTGATTGGCTCTTCCACTTTTTGATTTCTGAATAACACCCACACCCTCTGCAGAACATATACAGTATGATAATGTGAATTCACGTGACCTGGAAGGTTTACCAGGCTAGGGTCCGGGGACCCTCTGGGTTCCTTGAGGGGGTTCCAAATGAACTCTTTAGAGGTCTGTAACTCTGAGAATGTACAAATGGAACTAAATGGACCTTAAACGGTTAGTCTGGCTGGGATTAGGATTGACTGGTTTCTGATTAGACCACGTAATAATAAATCTCATGATAATCTACACCTTAAATCAGTCTCATGATAATCTACACCTTAAATCAGTCTCATGATAATCTACACCTTAAATCAGTTTATATCAATCCCAGGTGCGTTATTTATTTCCACGGCGCTGTAGCTGAACTAGGTATGGGAATTGGGAACCGCTTGTTTTCCTTACCAACCCTGGCCGTGCGGGCTTCTTATTTAATTTTTTAGGTTTTAAAAAGGTCTTTAAAGTCCTTAAATTATTACTTCACGTTCACTGTCATCTGAACTGTCACCCCACCACCAAAAATCATATGGGGTCCCTGACCCACAGGTTGAGAAGCACTGCTCTGAGTGAACTATAGTGTACACTAGTCTCTGTAGTAATGTGCCAGTGAGTGAACTATAGTGTACACTAGTCTCTGTAGTAATGTGCCAGTGAGTGAACTATAGTGTACACTAGTCTCTGTAGTAATGTGCCAGTGAGTGAACTATAGTGTACACTAGTCTCTGTAGTAATGTGCCAGTGAGTGAACTATAGTGTTCACTAGTCTCTGTAGTAATGTGCCAGTGAGTGAACTATAGTGTACACTAGTCTCTGTAGTAATGTGCCAGTGAGTGAACTATAGTGTACACTAGTCTCTGTAGTAATGCGCCAGTGAGTGAACTATAGTGTACACTAGTCTCTGTAGTAATGTGCCAGTGAGTGAACTATAGTGTACACTAGTCTCTGTAGTAATGTGCCAGTGAGTGAACTATAGTGTACACTAGTCTCTGTAGTAATGTGCCAGTGAGTGAACTATAGTGTACACTAGTCTCTGTAGTAATGTGCCAGTGAGTGAACTATAGTGTTCACTAGTCTCTGTAGTAATGTGCCAGTGAGTGAACTATAGTGTACACTAGTCTCTGTAGTAATGTGCCAGTGAGTGAACTATAGTGTTCACTAGTCTCTGTAGTAATGTGCCAGTGAGTGAACTATAGTGTATACTAGTCTCTGTAGTAATGTGCCAGTGAGTGAACTATAGTGTACACTAGTCTCTGTAGTAATGTGCCAGTGAGTGAACTATAGTGTACACTAGTCTCTGTAGTAATGTGCCAGTGAGTGAACTATAGTGTACACTAGTCTCTGTAGTAATGTGCCAGTGAGTGAACTATAGTGTACACTAGTCTCTGTAGTAATGTGCCAGTGAGTGAACTAGTGTTCACTAGTCTCTGTAGTAATGTGCCAGTGAGTGAACTATAGTGTACACTAGTCTCTGTAGTAATGTGCCAGTGAGTGAACTATAGTGTACACTAGTCTCTGTAGTAATGTGCCAATGAGTGAACTAGCTTGTTGCTGCTGTCACTGATATGGGAAGTTGCCACTAGTCACTTACTTTGATCTGTGGCTCCACAGGATGTCACCACTGGAGTCTCCTGGCTGTAGAGGCCCACCACTGATACAGAGAGAGAGAGAGAGAGAGAGAGAGAGAGAGAGAGAGAGAGAGAGAGAGAGAGAGAGAGAGAGAGAGAGAGAGATGGAAGACAAACAAGAGTTGGTTAAGAGTGAAACGGTGGCGATTCTTTGAAAGACTAATAGAAAGCTTAAATGTTTACGCTTTTCCACCACCACCCGTTATTGTGAAAGAGCAACAGCAAAGTCGTTTAGATTTTACCCACAGTGTGTGTGTGTGTGTGTGTGTGTGTGTGTGTGTCTGTCTCTCTCTGTGTGTGTGTGTGTGTGTGTGTGTGTGTGTGTGTGTGTGTGTGTGTGTGTGTGTGTGTGTGTGTGTGTGTGTGTCTCTGAGGAGAAAGTGTGAACAGAAAGGAGGGTGGAAGGTCACTTTCAAACTCTTCTTCATTAAAGCAACATTAACTAGGTTCCAGAGAGCGTACGCAGCCCCCCAACCTCCTACGTTTTAAATATCTTCAGATACATATTTAGCATCTCTAACGAGAATTCCCATGATTAAACAAATAATGACACATTCAGAAAACTGTAATTGAGTTCAAATTGATTTGAGCATTGCTCTAATTGCATTTAAACACTCTTCCTCCTTAACCCTTAGATCAAGCGTTTCTTAATTACTGGCCTCTGAAGACAAATCCCACGGGTGTTGATGGAAAAATAAAAAATAGTGCAAGTTTTACGGCACGCTGTTAAAATGACCTATAAACTTGGTTCTATAAATTAAACACCCAACAGAGCAAGCAGCCATCTCAAACAGCTTCTTCACTCAGCAGTATTGAACTGCCTCACTGTCTAAAATGACCACTGCTGCAACACAGTACCAACTGGACCTCCACTGGCCGAGGCCCGTCTCTCAGCCCCCTCTTACCCCATGCCCCTCGGCTACACCTCCTTCCCTCACTTTTTTTTGCGGAGGGAAGAAACGGCAAAATGTGTTTCCTGTAAGGGAGGCGAGGTGGAAAAAAGTCCATCCTGCCCCTGGAATCACGGCTGCTCCAAGCAGAGCCCGCCGCCACTGGCCCCCTTTTTTTCCTTTTCTGCAGAGGCAGCAAAAGTTCCCCGAGTGGGAGAGCGTCTGCCAACTCAAACAGGGCTCGCTCTCTCCCCCTTTGTGGGCCGCCAGACGCCCGTGTGGGCCTGTGTCGGGGCTTCCTGAGGGCTCGCTGCAGCTGGAGCGCTCTGAATAAAGGTAACGGCAATGTCAGAGCTACTGTAAACTTGCCGGGCTGATCCTGTCAGCAGGACGTTCCCAATCAAAGCAGAAACAAACCCCACCTAAAAACACCACGCATTGTTTTTTTTCCCACTGGCCCCACCAGGGCCCAAACTTCCCACGAATCACAAAGGGAGACACACAGGCGAGAGGGCAACCGCTGTGCCCTGACCCTGCCAAACAAAATGCCAAGAGAGCAGGAGTGACATTCAGCTCCACTGGGTTTAAAAATAAGCACAATTTGAAAATGATTAGTCTTATTTTATTGTTGAGCGCCTTGACACAGGAGAGGAAACCAGAACAATCATGCCGCCTGACTTTTTCTTTTCTTTTTTCTTTGCTGAATTTAGAAACACTAATTAGCTTTGCTCTCGTAAAGCCAACCTGAAAACGACCAATTAGAACAGTGAAAATGAGGCGTGTGTGCAGAGGAAACAAGAGCTTGTCATTCCCTCTCAGTTTCAGTCCCTCATGTACAACTTAAAACTGTCACGACATTCACTCTCTCTCTCTCTCTCTCTCTCTCTCTCTCTATCTCTCTCTCTCTCTACACAACGGAAGTGATGTTACTAATAAACCTTCAGTCTCGTACAGTACAGTACACACTCAGAGCACTTAACAGGCCTTTTCGTTATTCAATTTCTCACTTAATTGCTAGCAAAGTATGACCGATCTGCAGTAAGGCCACATCAAACCCTCACCCCCCCCAGTCTGAACAGCCTTTGGCGTGCAGATGCCTTAAACTACCCGGCTGGTGAGAGAATACAACCCACCAGGCCGACCACAGCACCAGCTGGCATCGGCCATAGCCTGGCCAGGGCCAAACAGTTATTCCTCCCATCACAGGTGCCTGACTTTTATCAATTTCCTCTTTCAAGGGTATTGAAACAAGCACTTCTTCCGCGTTAACCACCCCATATATACCAACAACAAGAGGTCTTTGTGCACATTCTGGTACTTATCGTTCACATGTACATGTGTTCACCTGCCGAGTGTCGTGCTTTAGCGTTACCGCTAAAATATTTATGATAAAACTTGTTGGAAATTGTCTGCAGGAATTCCACTGCTATTCCCCGAGCAAACCGTGGCGAGCGTTTCATCACTGTCGGCCTGAAGACGGATGAGCTGTCAGTGCCTTCCCCCCTGTCCAGGCTCCAGCTCCTGGGCTTGGAAGTGGCTAAAAAAGGGGCCAGGGCTACGCTTTCCATGCCCACACCTTTTTACCAGGAGTAATTCTCAGATGCCAGGTCGCTGCCAACGTCCTTGCAGCCGATGGCAGAGAGGCCAGTAAGTTCACATTAACTGCAGAGTGTAACATCTGCTCATGAATGAGAGCACTGCCCACTAACTCAGCGAGTTGAGGCCCGCTGATGAAAAATTCAACGCTCTCCTCGCTGGCACGCTTGTTTTGCGCTATTCTCTTGAGTCCGCCGGAATTATATTAAGAGAATTTCAGTGCGGCCTGGTGTATCTGAGAGAACAGCTGGTGCTGAAAGGGGATCGACTGCTCGGCGAGAGCTCGGGGACTTCGCACGGGATCAGCCTTCCCCTACACACACCATTTGTCCTTGAAGGCGGGTGAAAAAAAACTGTGTTAAGCATCCAGGTAATAATAAGAAAGCAGAGTCTACATTTAGCTGATTACACCCGCAAAGGCGAACCGAGCATAACCAATGAGGGCATGAATCGATATGGAGGGGAATAAGTCGACAGAGAGGCATTTGTGACAATAAGTAGCTCCCTCTGGAGACTCACTCAGATCATCCCTCCTTTGTTTGGCTTGTATAGCTCATTAGATTGCTAACTAGCAGGGATCCCCCAACAACACAATATGGATGCAGTCCCATCACAAACCAAAGCAGACTGTTAACCACATGCCTACTCGGGACATGTCATAACAAGTGAACATCTAGAGAAAATAGCAGATCTACAAGCTCAAAACAAGAAATCACAACATGTGAACTTGTAGATCGGCTATTTTCAACAAAGAGATATGATGCAGAGGGGAAAAAAGGAGGAGTCCAAGAAGTACCGGACCCTGGGGGACCTTGGTCAACAACATATATAGGGTTTAAGTGTAGTACCGGACCCTGGGGGACCTTGGTCAACAAAATATATAGGGTTTAAGTGCTTAATAAAAGTGTGACTACTACAAAGATACTAGAAGGAATGACAGGTAAATCCTACATTTCCTTACTTTGATCACTGGAAGTGGAAATACAGCCGGATAGGCAGGATTATTTATGGAACATCATATCAAAGATTCATGACATGACAGTAATACAGGGAGGGGAATCTCACTGCAAAGTAATCTCAATGACAACGGTGACAACTGAATAAGCAAGGTCTCAGATGGTGAAATACTGTATGTTTCTCAAAATTCTAAGGAAGTGATCACTCCCACCAAAAACTAAGAATAAATTATTACCTAACTCTCTGTAATTTCACTTCTGTCTTTCAGCAAAAATAACAACACATTTCTTCATAACTCTGTGCCTGTATACTGGTGAGATTCCTTGTTTGGCTATTGTGACTTTTCAGAATTTCTCACACAAGTAAAAGCAAGGCCACAGATGTATCGTGTACTAAAATAAGCTACATTCTCTTGAACAAATTGTTACCGTCTGGGGAAAATACACTTTGTTATACAGCATACCCACAAAGGGAAACTTAGCAGTTAATGCTCTTTCTTGTCCTTGCCACAAAATGTAATGCAGAATATGGAAATACAGCATAACAGAGGAAGGATCTGTCTGATGCGAAAAGCGAGTGGATGGCGGGAGAGAAGCTCATTTAGCCGGTGACAAATTGGAGCACTTTGTCTTCCTGACAAGATCCCTCCTTCATCAAATGTCCAACTTCACATGGAGATAGGAAATCACACATTACCACACTGACAAACAATTACAAGCGTGTCATTAGCAGCAACCCTGGGCCTGAAACCATTAAAATAACACAATGCTACACACAGCACAAACCCTCAGAAAGAACGAACAAAAGAAACACAGGAAGTAGATGAACAGACACTGCTGAATCAATCTTAAGACAAACAGCCTAATCAATTGTCTACAATTTGCGCACAATTTGAATGTCGAAAGTGAGTGCACAGTTTTTTCAAATCAATCGCGAAGAAAATCTCAAAACCATCAAAACATCCATTAACTTATATATGGGAGCTGAGAATCACATTTAGGCCAAAAGGCAGAGAACCCAATTGCTTGCATTATATTAAAAGTCAACACTTTAGGGGAGTTTTCCTATTAAAGTGACTTAATCAGATGCAGAGCATTAATATCTCTTTTAATACATCTCCTGGTGTCAGCCAGAAAATGAAAAAGCTGGAGCCTCTGTAAATATGACTGCTTACTTCTAACACAAGCATTGTTGACACCTAATGTAATTTCAGCGGGACATCCAAATGAAAGCACTACGGGGTAATATAATGCTCTTAATGAGAATCCTTTCCAGCTCGAGACCTTGGTGCGATAGCCATAATGCATGGCTTCTCTTTTTAATAAAATAATTGTTACAGTTATTAAAGATGAATCTCATCACAGCTGAGATGACAAAATAATTCATTACCAAAACCAAGGCTTTAAATAGCTGCAAATTATAACCCCCTCGCCCCCCACCACCACCCCCTGAAAATATGCTTCTAGATAAATGGGATCGTTATTTCATATAAATATTACATACATACGCTGCCCTTGAAAGGAAAGAAAATTGCAAGTGTCCATTTAGAAGTTTGCAGTCAAGCATTTCACACTTTAATCAATAACCAAAATACGAACAATAACCAACAGCCTCCGAAACCAATTATCTCTCCGTCTATTTAATATGTACGGATTACACAGATTTTGTATTTTTTACAGCCATGATTCCATTTACAAGTCATGAAGCCCTATGCTTATAACATGTAACAGCATTCATGCAGTTTCCTGTGTGTGTGTGTGTGTGTGTGTGTGTGTGTGTGTGTGTGTGTGTGTGTGTGTGTGTGTGTGTGTGTGTGTGTGTGTGTGTGTGTGTGTGCGTGCATGCGTGCGTGCATTACTCCCAGCACCTCTGTGTGCGAAGCGGACAATGAGCTGGCACTAACCGCCCGCAACCCCTCCCTCCGAGCCTTTCCGTTCGTGGCTCTGCACTACGTCTTTTATTTATGTATTCAAAAGAGATAATTTACGGTGATGGCATGGAAACTTCCCAGCATGCCTTTTAACCTGTCGTTTTTCACTCTCTCCGCAGCAGGATGTCCAGAGGAAATGCTTTATTAAGATCCTGCCGACATGAAGAGGCGCTGTGACTTACTGGGGCATTACTGTCTAAAAGGCAAAGTTATTTAGACCAATAAAAGGCTAATACATTGCTGGAGTGGAATTACACAGAAGTTATCTCTTCCTTAATAACATCACCGCAACCCCTGATGTTGTTTAGATCAATAAAGCCCATTAAAGTACAGACCTCGAGCGCAGATAAGGCCCGCACTGCCTGCCTCCGCAGAACACTGCTGGCTGGCATCTAAGGGAACAGAGGCCTTTCTCTGACAAACAAAAACTAGTCAAGAAAAAGAAAACACACACACCACACAAATCAAATGCAATAAAACTTTTAACACAATGAAAGGCCAGAGCATATTGTTGTCTTAGACACATATTCTCAAAGAGTGAGCAATCTCTCTCTCTCCCTGTGTATGTGCGCACGCGGTTCTGGAGCAAGTGAGCGTGCGTATATATACACTGTGATGCGGTCCTCTGCACTCCTTAAGAACAGAGGGTGATGATGTCAGAGGCAGGGTGTAGCAGCCAGAGCTCTGCCACCCGTCCGCCCCTCACCCCCCACTCCATCTCTATCCTCAGTTTCCTGTTAGGAAGGGGAGGGCTCTGCAACATTTATTCTTTCAACACGTTTCACAACCACCCACCTTTTCAACGTCCCACCACAGAACCACCTCTGGACACTTCCTTTGTCTTTGTCCATTTCTTACAGTTACAGTTTCTTTCTTCCCTTTCTTTTCTTTTTTTTGTTTTGTTTCATGTTTTATTTGGTGCTTGCCCATAATTGTCTTTGCACAGGAAAGACTAGTTGACAATAACCAGACGCATTTGTTTCAGGCTTCAAAAACATCTAGACATTAAAATTAAATAAAGGAAGAGCAATTACACGGTGTGGTTAGAAACACATGTAAGGCTCAAGGTAAACTATGAAAGGGGGACAAAATAAGATGCCACGGTCTGAGGCAGACTAGCTCACTCCAGATCACTGGATAAGATATACAGATATTGTGTCGATATTGTGATATGAGACAGATAATAGATATGGTTTGGGATTTTGGATATCGTAATATTGTCAAACGGCATAAGGGTTATTTCTTCCTAGTTTTAATCACTACATTTATACTTGTGGATATGCTATTTTTGAACTTTTTTGATTATATATATATATATATATATATATATATATATATATATATATATATATACACACACACACACACACACACACACACACACACACACACACACACACACACATATATATATATATGGTACATATACACACATATACATACAATATCGATATCAAAGTATATGGTCAATCATTTAGTGATATTTCATGTTATCCACATGGCCCAGCCCTAGTCTGAGGTACTGTATGGTAGTTGGCAGCAGTACTGCTTAGAGAGCCTGTAGCTCCTTGCTAGCCCGGCACAGAAGGGACCATTCTTAGCATCGTCCACCAGGTGTTGCACTAAATCACCTTCGCTTAGTGGCTGTCTGTCAGGCCCCACTTCCTCCCTCAAGGTGTGATGACCACTGCCTAGAAGCCCCCCAAATCCCCCCCCGACAGTTACCATGACGACGCAGATTTTAAAGGAGGACAGAAGTGCATGTATGTGTGCATATGCTACTACTGTGTGCGCGCGCGCGCGCGTGCGTGCGTGCGGGCGTGCGTGCGTGCGTGCGTGCGTGCGTGCATGCGTGCGTGCGTGCGTGCGTGCGTGCGTGGCTGCGTGCGTGGCTGCGTGCAGCACAGAGACCACGCCGCATGTCTAACCGCAGGAAAGTGTGTTATGATGTTATCGTAAAGGCGAGCTAAATAACAAACAAAAAGTGTAAGTGACGATATTTTTTTTCTTTCTGAAAAAGTCCCCTTATGGCTTTCCTGTTGTCAGTAATTGCTGTTCCTGTGCTGTTCAAGCAAAGAAAATCAAGTTTCAGTTGCCCTTCTGCACTCTCACCACAGTCAGTGTATTTCTAACATTAAGCCCTATTTGAAAAGTTCAAAACTGTTGATCTGCTGTTTTCAATATTATTTTTGTGTTTTTTTTTCTTTCTTAAATACATTGAAATGTATATTTTTGTATTATTATTTATTTAATGTTCACCTATAATGAAATGCCAGGGTAAAAGCGGTTAAAAAAAAGCATCTAGATAAGTGTCTGGCTCACCAGAGAGGGGCACTCACAAATGGTTTCATCATCTCAGTTTCTCAGTTTCTCTCTCTCTCTCTCTCTCTCTCCCTCCCTCTCTCCCCTCTCTCCCTCTCTCTCTCTCTCTCTCTCTCTCTCTCTCTCTCTCTCTCTCTCTCTCTCTCTCTCTCTCTCTCTCTCTCTCTCTCTCTCTCTCTCTCTCTCTCTCTCTCTCTCTCTCTCTCTCTCTCTCTCTCTCTCTCTCTCTCTCTCATTTGCACGGTGTCATGTTTGACCACTATCACTCACTAGCATCATCTTCATCTCTGCGGACTGACTGACTGACTGACTGACTGACTGACTGACTGACTGCTGGCTGGCTGGCTGGCTGACTGACTGACTGACTGACTGACTGACTGGCTGGCTGACTGACTGACTGACTGACTGACTGACTGACTGACTGACTGCTGGCTGCAGCTGATGGTACAGTAGATGTACGCTACTCTAACCAAGTCGCCTAGAATCAACCTTGACATTTTGCCGCCACCTTAAACCGGATTTATACTTGGTTACATGCAGGTGTGCTAGTGTTGCGCACCAATAAATAGCCGATCTGGAAGCTCGCAATGTATCGCGGTGCAGATCGGCTGTTATTGGTGATCAACACCGAACACAGCATTGTATTTCAAGCACAGTTTCCCAAACAGTGGGTCGTGGACCAATTTTTATGGGTTACAAATATCCCCTTGTTTGTTTGTTAGTTTTAACAAAAAAAAGTCACAACTTTTCATCACTTAAAAACAATTCCAAGAAAAAAGTTTTTCAAACGTATCTCATAAATAAAACCAGAAAATCTAATAATTCCCATAAATTAAAAAAAAAGTAAGAAATAGTGAAAATAGCAGATCTACAAGCTTGCAGCACGGGCAACGCGCTGTGAGCTTGTAGAGCAGCTATTTTCACTCGTTTGGATCCCAGGGAGACATCGAATGTCTCTTTTGGGTCACGAGCTAAAAGGTGTGGGAACCACTGGTCACTAGTGTCTCAACTTTTGAGGCATCGAAGTAAATAAACAATAACAATGTTTGGCTAGTGCTGTTTAGAGCGCCGTCTATATGGGCTGTAAGGGAAGGAGACTGCCTAGTGCACTACTGTTTCCTCCTTCTCCACATCTCCTGCTCTACCCCAGTGGTTCTCAAACTGTGGGTCAGAACCCCCACATGATTTTGGGGTGGTCCCCAGATGACAGTAAGGTGACCATTTAAGGACATTTAAGACGTTTTTAATATCTAAAAAAAGAAAGGAAGCCATTACTTGTAGATCTGCTGTTTTCACAATATATATAAAAAAAAAGAAAAAGAAAAATGTAATACCTCAACTCCTACAATTCCAAGGGCTTCTCAGGGTGGGGGTTCCCCAGTTCAAATGTGATTATTTTGGGAGTCCCAGCCTGAAAAGGCTATGTCAATCTTATCTCTTCTCACGAAAAACTACAATGGAGTGGAAAATATTTCACCCACTTCTTTACACCTGTAAACCTGTGACGTGACATTAAAAGATCTTTCTGACTCTGTCCCCTCACTAGGCCTCACCCAGGTTAGAAACAGCCTGGGTGAGTCTACACAAAGACAGAGCTAACTATTGTGGCTAATGCCTCTGCAAAATGATAATCTTTGACAGTGTAATATCACCCAACAATAAATAAAAAAGGGGAAAAAAAGACTGGCGAGAAAGAAATATAAAAAGCGAGTGAGCAAGGCGGGAGAGAGAGAGGGAAGATCCGCCGCCAGCGCAAAGTGAAAGCATAAATAAAGTGTGGCACATCTTTTACCTTCTTCAATTATCCGCCTTTTGACATGCAAGCTGAGCACAGTGTAATTAACATCTCAGGAGATAATGGGGTCGCTACTCACTGATCAATCTCACACATATATTATCTGCCTTTTACCAATCTAGCCTGCCGTTATTCTAGGAAGGGAAAATTCCACTAACAAGACATTTTTGTGTGTGTCCCTTTTTAATAAAACTCTGTGAATATGGTGCATGACTCATCCGACTGACCTTATCATTCAAAACATCAATTAGGCTCAGACACAGCTTCTACTCAAGCACAGTAAATAACAAATCCTATTTTCTTTATCCGTGCAAGAATATAATCAATTATCTAATATGAAAGCAGAACTGAAAGAGTAAGCAAACAGTAGCAACATGAGTATGGCCTATTCTATTTATCCAATCTGGAATTAACTGGACCGTTTTAACATAGAGAATATATTATTCATTGAAAGAATCAGTAAAGAATACTCCTGTGCAGCCTGCATGTTGCTTCCAGGCCCTATTTGCAGCCCTTCAAAATGTATTTCAAAATAACTTGGTGCAGTTGTTACTAGTCATGGGAAATGGCAAATGGTGATTACTGTACAGGATTTAGAGGGTGGATGGGGAAGGTGGGGGGCTATAAGAGGGCAGAAATAGGAAAATACAACACAGGATTAAAGGAAATACCCCTCGTAAATTAGAGCGGGAGATTATGCACAGCTCCTATTATCGCTTATTCTGGCCAAGGTGGCTAGGCTACCCAAAAATAAGTGAGAAACAATGACCCAGGAACCCCCCAACCCCTGCGTTAAAAAGTTCTGACTAAAGCCACAGACACAAGCCTTTTAGCTTTCCACAATGCAATATACGTTAGTGTCATCCAGGCGCACCTTTGCCCATTTTAAGGTAGGCCCGGAGTTGCCAAGCACTACACTCATCACTTCTCCTGTTAGCTCACAGCCACTTCAAAGACCCCTGGTGGCTGGCCTAGACCCCAGAATGTGTACAATTAAATAGGCACAGTGGGCTCTTTCACGCTATCTGACAGACACCGTTGCACAAATCTCATGCCTGGCCCTGTGATTACGGGTGGGTGTTTTTTCCTTCTTCTTTCCTTTTGGAGTCTCTCCCTCTCCCCTCAGTCTTGTTTGTGTCCCACAGCCAGCCGTGTTCACAGATCTGGAGAAGCTGTGTCCCCTGAAGGAACTTACTGGCACACAGCATGCAGTGCAGATAGAGGCAGAGGTGTGAGGGAAGCGTACACCTCTGCATGGCTTCCTGGACAACAGTGATGAATGAGTACACTACGGGGAGCAACTCTAGTTCCTATTTTGAGTGGCTGAACTGGCGTAAATATACCGCATAGCCGCATCCCAGGCGTAAACGCTCCCGTTTCGGTCGCAGCACTCACAGAGCTGTTAACACTTTGATTGCTACAGGATCTCGGCAGGCCTATTTTGATGTTGCTACCGTTTAACATTGCACAAAGGCCTTGTTCGGGGGCCCACAGCAAAATGTTCTCTTATAGCGAGAATCACACGCATACATCAAAAGAAAGCTGAACTTGTCCACTTCAATTTAAAAAATACATTTTGATTTTACCATGTTCCATTCTGGAGATATTGACCTTTTTGCAACACCTGCATTTGCCTGGAAGTGGTTATCTTGAACAGCGAGCAGAGTTATGGATGGTTTAAAGTCAGAGACATTGACAGGCAGATTGAACCCAATAAATATCCTATACATCCTATACACCGAATGAAAGCCCTGAATGTGTACTTTTACGAGGAAAACAGTATACATTGATCCCATCTACAGTTAGACAGTAATTGGTTATTGAATGCAGCTTGTGCCCACCAGATAACTTCAGAGAAGACATGGACGTGAACTCCTCAATATTCACAAAATAAGGCCTATAGCGACATATAAATACAGTTGCGCACTGTAGAGAACAGTTGCACCGCTCACTTCACAGGGGTGTGATTTTTATTATTACAGTAGAAGTTTACAGACCAAACTGTAAATAAAAGGTTTACATGACTTTCTGTCTCAGTCCGTATATAGCGAGCTGTAGTGAATAAGTACAGAACAGTTGCAACGCTCACTTCACAGGGGTGTGATTTTTATTATTACAGTAGAAGTTTACAGACCAAACTGTAAATAAAAGGTTTACATGACTTTCTGCCTCAGTCCGTATATAGCGAGCTGTATTGAATAAGCAGAGAACAGAATATGGGACAGAGTTGCACCACTCACTTCACATGGGTGTGATTTTTATTATTACTACAGTAGAAGTTTTTTTCTTATGAAAGCAGAGAGTCTTCTGTTTCATACGGTATATAGTATTTATATGTCGCTATAGGCCTTATTTTGTGAATATTGAGTTCGGGTCCATGTCTTCTCTGCAGTTATATCTGGTGGGCGCAATGTGCATCCACCCAGTGACCAATTTATGACAAACTGTACATGGGATCAATGTTTACTCTTTTCCTCGTAAAAGTACACATTCAGGGCTTTAATTCGGTGTATATGATGTATAGCATATTTATTGTGTTTATTGTTATATCTGCCTGTCAATGTCTGACAATAAACCTTCATAACTCTTGATCCGTACGGCTATAAAAAGTCCCATTCCACCGTTCGGTTCAGAACTATAGTATAACGGTGAGACGCGTTGTCATCATCAGCTGATTTTGTTTTTCAAGCTAGTATAGGGGAACATGCCTGGGCATGCAGCAACACCACGGTTTAGGACGCGGAAAAGTTCGTTATACATTACACCCGGGTCGATTACGTCCCCGACGCGTTCATTGCGGTCTTATCACTACAATTATAATGAATAAAAAAGCGTTACAATCACACGTCCGAGCGATCTCCGATTATGACGGCTCTGCATGGCGATACGTGATCCACCAACGGAACACTGTCTGTTGTCGTGGCGGCCCCTCGATACTGTGGTTAGTTCGTAGTATTGTAGGCTCGGGGATCGTTTGGTCGCTACAGTATGAAGAAGGAAACATGCATCTGTCCATGTGTGTTGCGATCCGGTGCATATGTGTTTAGGCAGCGTTCCGTTCATCATGTTTTTTTTCGAGAGACAGAGGAGAGCCCTCATCTCGCAAGATCCTCCTCCTGGAGAAACAGGAGGGGAGGGGGGAATCGAGTATTATAGTGTTGGGTGAAATGTCCGAGGTGGAAAGCCTGGTGAGGCGAGGTTAGGTGAAATTTTATTCTTTTCACACACCGACTAGATCGGCATGGGCGCATCCATTTTACACTGGCTTCTACACGTAAAGCGGCCCGCCCTCCTGTTTTCAGGAGGGGAGGGTTTTTTTTTTTTTTTTTTTCTTTTTCTGATCACGTGAGCGGGACTAAGCAGCAATGACAGGGGGATGGTTCTTCATTGTCCGGGTGGGTAAAAAGATGAATGAAAGTATGCTATAAAAAAGTGATTAGAACGTATGGATACGTGGTTCGCACCGGACGTTTGATTAATTGATAACGTATTGATACGCGATTAGCGTTCGCTGTGTTAACGGCATCTCATGAGCTACAATGTAATGTTGATTCCCAAGACCGAGTGTAATACTTGGGCAAGTGATTCATGAATTAGATAACTTTTTGAAAGCATTTGCTCCATGCAGAAGGCTATTGGCTATTGCAAAAATAACAAAAAACAAAAACTGCTACTTCTGCACTGTATCCAAACATGAAGGACACTAACAACTGTGCTGTGGAATTTTCCTCTGCAAAAAGAGTGCACTTAAATCAAAATCAAAACGGGGCAAAGAGATAATGTGAGATGATGCCCTTTTGACATTGCTACTGCAGGGCGTGTTGTGAGCTGTTCCCTGCGCGTCATATGAACACAGCCCTGCCTGCATCTGAGGGGACCGTTTTACAGTTTAGGCCCAGGCTTTAACAGATGTGCGTTTTATGTGGCAGGTTCTCTGGAGTTTAGATGCCGTTGTCCACGTAGATGAGGCCGTAAGGCAGCCCATAAAACCTGCCTTTGAAACTTTGGGGTGGACTAGTGCTGACATGACAGCAAGAAAAAGCAGGAGCTACAACTTTTCACTTTTCTCGTGCTAACGGCTCTCGCCATCATGACTAGAAACGTCTAGGTTGAACTTGAAGGTGTGACACTGACATCTCCTGTGTGTGTGTGTGTGTGAGGGTGTGTGTGTGTGTATGTGTGTTCTTGGGTGGTACAGTATGATGCAAAGTTGTTGCACACGCACACACACCTTTGAAATGAGCGGCTTACTGTAACGGGAATACGCTATTGTAGGGTGACGACAAAAGTAATTGCATGGCAACTACTGCGTACGGTGTAATTACTGGGATTTACACACCTCTAACACCCCTCCTCTCCTGCTTTACAAGGAGAAATTCCTGGCAGTGTAGATGCGTGCGCACGCACGCGTGCGCACGCACGCCCACACACACACACACACACACACACACACACACACACACACACACACACACACACACACACACACACACACACACACACACACACACACACACACACACACACACACACACACACACACACACACACACACACACACACTTACTTCTCCCAGCAAACCGTCTTTCATTGTCTCATTTTGACTCAGAACCCAGCAGGTACACACATGCATGCACACTTACACTTTTCATGACCACCCCATTTTTTTCTCTCGTCTTACTTACAGAAGCCTTTTATCTCCGCTCCATATTTAATCATAAATTAATGCCATAATTTATATTTTAGCATGTGTCACACAAAAATAGCAACACCCCGGCCGTCCTCACCTTCGTCTCCAAAGTTTGTGTTGCAAACACTCAAAGCTGGCCATTCATTGTCAATGGCATTTAATGTTTGTGGTACACACCCTCAAAGCTGGACATAGGAGGGTATGGCGCCCCTCAAAAATGCATATCTACAAGCTCACAACACAAAGACAAAAAGACAAAAAGGGACGCCAGGTTCAAAAGGTCTGTTTGTGGGTTCTATAAATATTCCAACAATGAAATGTATTATCAAGAGCTTACATTGGATCCATTGATTTTTTTTTGCTGCAAACAAAGTAACGTTACAGTTTTGGAAATACATGGTTTCCGCCCAACAGAGATGATAAACAAACTGTGTCACAGGTTACCGTCTTAATACACCCCGCCCCTTTTATTTTTTTTCCTGGTGACCTGTGCCGACCTTGAACCCAGCGCCTCCCGCGGCCAGACAGGAAGGCTGTGCTGAGTGAGCTCTCTGCTGGATCCCAAAATGTCTCTTACACAATACCCCCCACCGTCACCACCTCTCACTCCTGTGGGGTGATCAAACCTGGGGGTGGGATTGTAGTGAGCAAGTGAAGAGTTTAGGGGGGGGGGGTGGAAGGAGAGAGGAAAGTTGGAACAAGGAGGCTGTGTGCGTGTGCGTGTGTGTGTCTGTGTGACTGTGTGTGCGTGTGTGTGTGTGTGTGTGTGTGTGTGTGTGTGTGTGTGTGTGTGTGGAGGTGGGTGGAGGTGCGTGGTGGTGAGGGGTAGAGGCACATCCTGCGTGAAACCGCATCCTGAACAAGCATCGCCGCGTCTCACTGTAAATAAATACCCTCTCTCTCTCTCTCTTCCAGCGCAGCTTCCGTCAACTGTCACCGCCTTGGCTCCCCAATCACCTTCAAGTCCAAACAGGAAAGTGGAGGGAGGCCGGGGGAGGGGCAGGGAGAGGAAGATATGAGTTTTAATTTGTTGCTTGCTGCAGTTTAACAGCACTGGGGGAGCGCACCGCTTCCTTATTCGTTGCCGCTTCGACCTGCCGCCCCGGACACCGAGCCCTTCCTGTCACCTTTCATTATTTGAGGGGGGTGTGTGTGTGTGTGTGGGGGGGGTTCCCTGTGCACGGCTGGGAAATCACCGTTAGGTGTTACATGCCCGCCCCACAGCTTTATGGAGCATCGCACACTAGACACTAGACACTGTGCAGAGAGACTCTCTGTGGACAAACACTCTGTGGAGAGTCTTTTGTAGAGCGCCGCTGTCTTGTTACTTGCTAATCCCCCCGTGCATTATCGCTGGAGATGCGGCTGAACAACAGAGCGTGACGGAGGTAACAACAGAGACATGGGAAAGCTTGGCCTTTCACAAATTGCTTGCCAAGTCTCTCCCCAGAAAGGTGCAGGTGCAGGTGTGTGTGTGTGTGTGTGTGTGTGTGTGTGTGTGTGTGTGTGTGTGTGTGTGTGTGTGTGTGTGTGTGTGTGTGTGTGTGTGACATCATTATGTGAATGAAAGTATGAATGCCCGTTTTGATCATTTCGCTGCGCTATGAAACCGAGTTTGGGCATTGCATAACAAAAATATGTTCAATTATGCGGTCCCCGGGATCTACATGGGAACAGTGGCTCCAATGTTGATACTGGACTTCATGTGGCTAGTTAGTGACATTTGTCTATGGCAAATCTATGATGTTTGACTCCAAATTTGAGCAAGGTAAGGTTTCAGTCCGATTAGAGCCCCTATGACTTCATTATAAAATGGTACAACAAAAAAGAGAAATAAATGGTGCAGTCTATATAACGCCTTTATCCAGATTTGAAAGTGGTCCGTCTGTGGATTCAAAAAAATATGTAACCAATGAAAAAGTATTATCAAGACTACATAATAACTACTAAATTCTGCAGCGACGATATGGTGTTGTTGGAGAAAACGTCAGGTAAGGCTCTGAATGGCTGGACTGTAAGGATGTCCGTGGATGGTTAATTTATACTAGAGCGGTGCCTGTTGGGCACTGGCCTACTTGGAACGATGCAAGTTGGAAATACATGCCCCACCCAGTTATTATGCCTTTTATGCCCAAAAATTGCCCATATATGGAGTTCTTTGTCAGGCATGCCCAAATATGGAGTCTATGCAGATGTCAGAACAACACTGTGATGTCAGAACAATCATTTTGATGTCAACAGACCAGCTCCATATATGGAGATATAGGGGTGATCAGGTCCAGAGCCTGGATAGAGCGGTACCCGTTGGCCACATGACCCGCCCAGTTATGTCTGTGTCCCTTTTATGCTCATATATGGAGTTATTTGTCAGGCATGCCCAGATATGGAGTCTATGCAGACGTCAGAACATACGTACATACATATTGGCCAGCTCCATATATGGAGATCTGCCCAGGCTCTGGACAGAGGCCTTTTGTGGCACAACCATGTCAGACCAACTCGACACCGGGCATTGTACTCCCTGCGAGGCTGTGGAACGTGTGTGTCGAATTCGAAGCCGTGGGGCGAACGGTTCTCGAGTTACGTGCATTACAGACGTACAAACAGACATACAGAGACGTGGTGCATTTATAGATAGAAGATTAGAGCGGTGCCCATTGGCCTACTTGGAACGATGTATTAAGTTGGAAATGCATGCCCCACCCAGTCATTATGTCTGTGTCCCTTTTATGCCCATATATGGAGTTCTTTGTCTGGCATGCCTAAATATGGAACCTATGCAGATGTCAGAACAATCATTGTGATGTCAGAACAGGCCAGCTCCATATATGGAGATATAGGGGTGATCAGGTCCAGACCCAGGCAGAGGCTTTTGTGCTGGTTCTGGACAACCGGCTATCAGACGGACTCGACACCGGGCACTGCACTCCCTCGAATTTGAAGTCGGTGGGGCGAACGGTTCTCGAGTTACGTGGATTACAGACGTACACACAGAGACTTGGTGCCAATTATAGATAGATATCTTTCACACTTTAATATTGTGCCCCTGACGTTATATATCTAATCATCTGGCTAGTGGCTACTGTGAGACTAGGGAACAATAATACATGGAAACATCCCCAGCCCACCTCTATGCACTGCTTACACTGTTTTAATACACTTGAATGAATCAAGCTGAGGATTGCATGCGGCTGCTGTGTAAATAAGTCCGTTTGGATGAGGGCTAGGTGAACAGAAATGACACTCCAGAGATTTAGAAAATGTACTTTTATTCTTCTTTTGCAAGCTGTTCAAAAATAATGTTCAAAAATCATTCTTCCGAATAGGGTTTCACACAAAAGGTAGTTCACGAAAAAGGAAACAAAAAACGTACAGACCTCTAATCAAGCCTAAGTTTAAAGCTGAACCTTTCACTGAGGGTGTGTTTTAAACAACACGACAGTCTAGCTATACTCTGAGCTACTGACTGTTCTCTATAAGGGCAGAGCTATCCAGCATTGTGCCCTTCTCCTCCCTCTACTACCTGAAACTGGAACCCCTTCCCCACCCACAATCTGGGCTTTTCAATTGTTGGGTCAAACCAACAGTCTTGAGCTCTGGTTGAAGACTATAGTTTCACCAACCTCTCTAGCCAAAATAAACACAAAAGGAAACATTTCCCCAAACCTTACAGACATCATAATCCACAAGGTAACTATATGTTTTAGCAAACAACTCTTCATTCATTATATAAAGTTACATACCGGTATACAAATACACACACACACCCCCATAAGTGGTAAATCCCAATTAGGTTCCTCCACCAGCATATAAAAGGATCCCCAGAATCAGCTGTGACTGTTTTGGATGATCAACCCAAAAACAGGGAGTAAGTTTGGTTGAGCAATGAGCTTTTTCTTTAAATCAATAAATATATATTTCAACTGAGTTTGTCCATTTGTAATGCATAAGGTGATTGTACTGAAACATAAAATACTGGGGGTACAAAGACATAAGTGGGAAAGTCAATCTGTCTTTACCACATGCTGACTTCAGTCTATCACCGCTGAGCTTATAGCGTTGCTCGGGGAGAGGGGGGGGGGGGCATTGAGAGGGGGGGGCATTACGTTATTGATCTGCCAAGAGGGCTATGTACAGTATGTACAGTATGCCACATCTACAGGCCTTGCATGCAGAACGTTCTCTTCTGTACTATAGGTTCAACAATTGGCTGGGTTTCCCAAAGGAAATATGCATAGTGAGTGAGCGTGTGGTTCTTCTCAACAACACCCCCTTTCGCTGTGAACATTGATATTCCGTGCATAGATGTGCCACGCAATGGTAGGCCTGAGGCCTGAGGCCTATATTGGTAGGCCTGAGGCCTACCATACCAGCCTGACCGGTCAATAAAAGAATGCTGAATTAACTAGCTTGTATTGGTAACTTTGACTGCACAATAGCCTCCCATTTAACCTCCTTGTATAAGCCTATATGTATTAACCCACAATCGAATGTTATTCCATTTAATTCACTTGCACAATGGGACAGTAGTGTTTTCATATAGGCCTACATTTACCTTGCCGACATCACTTCGCCTCTGAAATTTAATTGAATAATATTTGGACTGCTGGACAGCTGACAGTAGGCTCTCTTCACTCTTAAAAAAAGAGGCTAAAGAGGCTTTAGGGAAACAGGTTTGCTTCTAAATGTACAGTATTCATGCAGGAATGAGGACAGGTATGGCTGTGCTCTAGTCTAGGTTGTCAATTTCTATGTTGTTGTGTTTGACAGTGTTTCCCAAAAAAGGTCTGATCAGCCAATTAGGCCACACACAGGCTTCTGTGTGCGGCCTAGAGGGGTGTGTTCAAGCTACATGCAACACATAATTTCTTTGGGAAACCCAGCCAATATGATTTAAATGTTTATAGGATTACATGGCAGACAGACAGACAGACAGACAGACAGACAGACAGACAGACAGACAGACAGACAGTTGGATGTACTGTATGTATAGGTCACTGCTCACTGGTGAAACTGAGAAACTTTGATTAAAGTTTCAGTTTACTGTTCAGATTAGAGATTACATTATAATGGCCAAACTATGATGACATACTGCGTGAAACAGCTGCAATGAAAGTGAAAATGCAAGAACAGAATGAAGAACATTAGACTAAGCTAAATTCATTCAACGCTTACACAGCATGAACACTGTAAAACAAAGATTTTGTTAAACCCGCATCTCACTGTGTAAAACATTTAATCTGGGGGGGGGGGGGAAGGAGCGAGGGAAGCCAGCCATCATTATTTCCAGTCAGGTTGCTTAAGTTATACACTGCTCGCAAAACACATCAAAACAACACAGAATAAGTGACGCTTATATAAAGCCCAGAGATTTGATGCCATTTGTGGCCATATAGCCTTGTGTTTTGACATCTCATCAGGAAACCACAGAGCAGAGAGATGGGGCCAGGATACTGATAGGATGGCTCTCTCTCTGTCTTGGTAGAGATCGTAGCATGAAGTGAACATATATGCTGAGTTTCTGCTCAATTAGCGTTAAATTGTGTGCCACCCTGGTCAGGTAGCCATGGGCGCACTCAGCGTTCAGTCCTTGCCTGAGAGACAGCTCAGTGTGTGTGTGCGTGCGTGTGTGCGTCCGTGCGCGAGCGTGCACGTGTGAGTTAGAGCAAAGGAGAGCGTGTTATATCCTGAAGACCCCAGATTGTTGTTCATTTCCTGTGCAAAGACAAAATAAGCACATGAAGACCAACATGTGCTCATCCCTGGCTTTCACCCATGCACATCACAGCTCGTTTCTACTCAAGTGGTTGACCACAGATAATTATACAATTAAAACAATGTTCCGCATCTATCTGTCAGACTGATCTAATTTGCCATTAGAATGAAACTATAATAGGAAGCATCTCTCTCTCCCTAAGCAACGCTCTTTCCTCTGTATAACACATCTAGGCTAGGCCATCTGCAAAAACAGAGAGAGGAATAGGGTTGTATTTGTTTAGCAGGATCTTGGTGAATAAAGTAAGGCCCAAACACATTCATCACGACCCACAGGGTTGTGTAAGGAATTGGAGCTGTACGACTGTGGTCTCAAATTAACCCTCGATTGTGGAGATGCAAAGAAGATTGACATAAATTATGCATCGTGGGAAAGTACACTAACAGAAGCTAAGCTGAATGTCAAGCCCTAAAACAAGCCCCAAAATAATGTGAAAAGGTGAAACCTGACATACAACAGGCCCGTTTTTATTAGCGACCTAGTCATGATTGACTGCCCCCTGGGAGTCTGACCCCATACTACCTAACCCAATGGGAGTCTGACCCCATACTACCTAACCCAATGGGAGTCTGACCCCATGCTACCTAACCCAATGGGAGTCTGACCCCATGCTACCTAACCCAATGGGAGTCTGAACCACTCGTGTAGCCAATCGTGTAGTAGCGACCTAGTCATGATTGGCTGCCTCCTAAGCTATCACACGTGCACCGTGGAAGTCTCTGCACCCAGACCAGGCAAAACACAGTGATTTAACCAACAATAGAATGTTGCAAACGAACGAAAACAACGGCCACGAGATTGTGACAGAAAAACATACACGTTACCAAAAAAAGGAAACGTTAGGGGGAAAAAAAGAAATGGGGACAGATGCACAACGGAAACAGCGCTTGTTTCACCTGACAAATATGACTGTCATCATTTCTGGTTATTATATTTTCCCCCTTTCTTTCTTTTAAACAGGGTTCACCAACTTAGCAAGCAAAGCACCCATTGGTGCTTTGATGTTATCACAGTTTTATTAATTAATTCCATTAATTGGGATGTGATCACGTGATTCTCTGTTCAATAGTTTTCTCTCATTTTTCTCTCTTTGCCTGTCCTGCAGCTGAGTGGGTGCGTGTGAAAAAACAACCGGGCAGTGCCCCCTCTACCCTCACTCCTCCAGGACAGCAGACTGAGCCCTGCCCTTTCTGGGACACAGCCACAGAGGGCGCAGTGAGGGGGATGCAGAGGGAGGGGACGAGGGAGGTACAGCCGACACCTTGACCTGGAAATCCTGCCTCTCCGCCCTCTGCTGTGTGGATAAGGGACAAGGATAGGAACTGCTCTCCTCCACAAGTTCAAGGGAAACTCGACCCCCCCCTGTGTGTATCCAGCTCCGCCAGATCGAGTACAATAGCAGCGGAGGTTTTTTATGTTTATGAGCTATCCTGATGGGGATACACATATCCATTAGAAATGAGCCAGCCCATGGAGGAGGAGGGAGGGAGGAGGGGTGTGTGTGTGTGTGTGTGTGTGTGTGTGTGTGTGTGTGTGTGTGTTGGGGGGGGGGGGTGGTCCAGTATTACCGACGAGCAAATGCACCATCAGCATAGAGGCAGAACTGCCTTTTATGGCAACAGATCACAGACTCAAGCCATTGGCCACAAAGACCACAAATGAGGCGTTAAGTGTAGTGGCACGGCAGAGGAAGAGGAGCCCAGAGATATGACCCTCATCTCACCCATGCATCTCTCTCTCTCTCCCTCTCCCTCTCCCTCTCCCTCTCTCTCCCTATCCCTCTCTCTCTCCCTCTCCCTCTCCATACATCACCAAACCAATTCTCAACCCCAACACCTCCTCCCCTCTTTCTTATTCCCATTCCATCAGTAAAACATAGCTAGACAAAACACACACACACACACACATAGGGGCCCCACAATGCACCACTGCAAAAATAACAACTGTCACCAACAGCGTAATTCATTAAAGCAATGTTAACGTCGTGGTCCTCTAACGTAATTTATATAATTGAAATTTAATTCTTATACAATATTTGGGGTGCTTTTTTAATTGACGTCTGCTGTAATTAATTGCCACGGAGAGGCACCGGGCGGCAAAGTGAAGTCAAAAAACGCAACCTGACACGGAGATTGCGGAGGAGGGGGTAATGGTGGGGGGGAGGGGGGGGCACTGGGAGGATTTCATCATCATGTACCCCCCCCCCCACACACCCTCACCCAGGGAGAGAAGAGGATGGGAGCAGGGAGGGGCTGGACTCTTCTTCACAGTCAGAGATTTAATTGCACACGGATTCCATTACCTCTGCACAAATGTCACGTTCTCTTCTGATCAGGGGGCAAGGCAGCCACTGGCACGCAGCCAGCCACTATAGTGCAGAAAGTATTCAGCCAATCACTGCTCCCAGGGCAGACAGAGGTGAGGAGAGGGACGTTGGGACGGTACGGCATGCCAAGGATATTAAAAAAAATAAAAAAATAAATAGATGTCACACCGAAGCAGCTGATGAGGCACCATTCAGTTAGAGGGCAGTGTGTCATACCGTTCATTGATTTTGGCCACGCGATAAGCTGTGTAATTATTTAGATACGGTTTGCAAATGATATTCAGGAAATAGTTGCATACTGATTATTGTGCCCGAGTTATTTGCTGTGATACAGTAGGTATACATTTCAACACGCAAGATTATAGATTTTATGATGCAAATCTAGTTTAGGGCATGAACTTGTAAATACCACTTACTGTTCATTCTGTATAATGAAAGGTATAAAAACTGCACTTCCTTTTCAGCTACCGTCATCATGCTTGACTTGAACTGAAGCTGCAGTACGGTTGGACCCCTTTGTAGATGAGGATCTTTGAGTATTCCTTTGCATTTGTACTTTCACCATACACACTACACCCGATGTTCATTGGTATGAATGGCTGAACAATCAAACTGATGAAAAGCACTTTGAGTAAATCTGTTGGGATTTACTTCAAGCTAATTAGGGCCAGATGCAAATTAGCCGAATGTGTTAGATCTCCCAGCATGCTGGCCTTTTGTCAGTCTACAGACAGATAGAGAACACACGTATGAAATGAGAAGGGCTATGCCGCTATGGGGATGAATTGTCACATACCCTGATCACTGGTGTAGCACAGACTGGCATTCCATTCTTCCAATGACAATTCAGCTCACAGTGTTGGGGGGGCGGGACCATGGGAGTTTCACCGATGGCACGTGTCTGAAAGAGAGGGGGCATGAAAGGGAAAGATAAGACTCGATTACAAACAGGAAGTGACAAGGTGGGGAGAGTCCCTGGCTGCCCTGGTCCACCAAACCCACATGTACAGAAATTCCGTAACAGCTGAAGGAAAGTGAACGTGATTGTCTTCGGCCACAATCATTTGGCATACATTGTGACGCGCTGATTCCTGTTGACATGTCTTGGCCTAAATACATATCAGCCATGCATCAGCACACCCTGTCGTCTCATCATGTGAAATAAAGATAGTTGCACATGATGATAGACAACAAGGTAAATATCACTGTTGCATAATCACATGATGCTTGCTGACTAAATGTCACAAACCGCACATCTCATTCACATGACGAAGTGACCTACAAAATACAAATACATTGTCTTCACTGAAAATCCACCAAGGACTAATAACAGAACTAAACAAATGTTTGCAATTTTACATTAGTTTGTAAGTACCGGTAATAAATGACCCGTGGTTCCAGACAAAAAACAGCAACTAAATAAAACGAAACCATCCATTGTGTTTATTCAAGAACCTGGTGTGCAGCAACATGCTCATCTGTAGGCAGATAAACAAGTGGAAAGATGCTAATGACTACCAGATATGCTCAGATCATGCAAATGAAGCAGCAGAATGCGATGTTTGGAGTTTTTTCCTGTCATAGGAGGCATGGCTGTCTTGTGGTATGTTGTTAAGTATGTGTGTGTTTGCGTATGTCTTTTTTGCTCCTGTGATATAGGGCCTACTTCTGTACGACTTTGGCACATAATGTGGCTTTGTGTCTCTCCACTAGCAGGATGCAGCAGCAAACCAGCCCCCGTTAATTGACCCCCTCTATGAGAAAGCATGTGTCGAAAGACCAAAATCTATAACTCTGCCTCTGTAGGCCACGAAGAAACCAGACACAACAAACCACAGGCCCGCCATCCCAACTCCTCATAATTCACCAGTGTGGAATTCAACTAACCCCATTAGTACGGACCGTTGTTTCCACAGCTCGTCTACATTCCTGGACCCGCCATCGGCCTCTGAGCAGGCCCAGATAAGACCCCTCTGATTACTCGCTTGCATGCCTGTCATTACTCCCAAAAAATATGTTGATCCCAACAGACAGCTTCGCCCCTGTGAATTTACGGCCGCACCATTGTGTCTCCTTTGTGCTCAAAAGGGGGCACTTGCTCAGAAAGGCCCCTCTCACTTTGAGACCCCGAACAGAAGGCACTTAGGTGGAAGTCACGGCCGTGTCTTGTCATGCACAATTTACAAGGCTGAGGCTTTAGAAACTACTTGATAAGATGATTCAAAAGTCACTGGATTTATGTGTGGTGTCACAAAAGGGACACTGAAATACCACACAGTGACACACACTCAGGCGGAAGCTCTGCTTTGGAGTTTTTATTGCAAATTAGCGGTCATTGATTTAAAGTCATGGTAAGATTTTAATGCCATTTGTACATAAAAACACCACACAACGAAATGCTAAAGTAGCTGTGTTAATACCTTTTAACAGCAAGCAATGTCTTGCATCTCTTTGCCTTTGTGGCCTGTTTTATGCCAGCTGCTCAACACACCAAAACCTCCAACTTTGCAAACATGTGGTTGCAATCCCCCTTTTCACACAAATTACAAACCATGTCAGGTTCAAAAGCAATGCCATAACCAGCCACTTTAAAAAAGAAAACACATGCGTTAATTGTCGCTTATTTGTCCGTCAACTTTCCAGGCAATCTAAACATGTACACATATCTGGCTGCCCCTCTTTGCTGACGCCTACGAATGAGTGGCAGATGTCAGATCTACAGCCATGAGGTCTTAAATAGCACAATGGTCAGACCATGGGGCTAACACCGTCAGTAAGGGTTGTGTGGGTGGGTTCAGTTCCCAATGGGACTTCCCATTCTAAAAATGTTTACACAGGGCACTCTGAATTAAAACCAAATGGCATGTGTTCCTGCTGTACTGTACTGTACTGTACTGTACTGTACTGTACTGTACTGTACTGTACTGTACTGTACTGTACTGTACTGTACTGTACTGTACTGTACTGTACCACCCATGTATAACACCTGGTACAATCCAACCACTACAACTCCAACTGTCCACCTCACACTGTGTGAAGTGAGGGGCGCTCTTATCATCGTATACATCATCATGACGTAAAACACTATGTCTATTTATTCACTATGTCTATGTTTGTGGACACCAAAAGCTGGATATAGGAGGGGCTCAAAAAAAGATCTGTGAGATGGATCTGATAATGTGACACCGTCGTCCACTGTGCCCGGACTGACTCCCACCGGAGACCAGGTAGGGGAGAGCGATCAAGGCCACATTGGGGACACCACTACGCGGCTGTGCCGGATCAATGGCTCGACCCATTAAAGTAACGCCACTCCCGGTACCTCATCTAATAAGGGCCAGCCTCTGGGAGATCGCCCCTCGCTGACCCACGCTGCTGGGGACAATTATAAGAGAGTGGTCTTTTTCAGTGCCGACGCCCACTTGACCCGGCAGCGCAAAGGCACCACGGAGATCCACATGATTTAAACTCCTCCCTAAGATGTGCTGACAAGGTTAGAGGGTCAATGCAGACATTAACAGGTCAGTGTGTGGCCCACTTGGGAACAATTACTCCCAGTCACAGCTAAGTGGACACTTGATTGAACACGACGGAGGCAGGACACACTTCCCACAGATAACAATCCCCAGAGCCATTTAGGATAAAAAGCCCTTGTGATACAGCCTTTATGGGCAGAATTCATCTTCCTTCTCCCTTTTAAAAGAATGTGAGAGTGTGATAGAGAGCCGTTCTCTGGAGGAGATGAGTCTCTTGCAGCATTACCATTTGCCAGCAATACTAATAGCTGCTTATAACACTGGAACAATTACAAGGTGACTGGGAGAGAAAGCTAAACAATGACAAGTGCTGTGAAGATTTCATTTCTCATTCTTGAATGACCAACAAAAAAAAAATCGGTCTGTCCTCCTGCTGCAGCCTTTTATGGAAATCTCCTATTTTCAATGTAACAAGCTTTTTTTTCTTGCTGTGTTGAAAACAAAATAGCATTACAAAGAACAAAACAAAAGATTCATCTCAATAACCAACACAAGGACACAAGGACTCCATCAGGCACTGTGAAACCCAAGACAGCGAGCGATATAAATATTCACTCGTTCATTGAGCTCTCATCTCTAATTACTGTAGATGTGCTACTGTTGCATTGTCGTTTCTTTTTTACTTTTACTGTCCAACCTTTAACCCACTGACAGTCTGACCCACCCCCTCCCTCCCACCACAGTGACTACAAAACTTTGCTTGGAACATCTGGTACCTTATCCGCACAAAGCAACAAACACACTCCAGATATCCGTGGAGATTCATGTCACAAGTGAACAACAAATAGTTTATGCATTTTTTTCATAACGTGTGGGCTCAGCTTCTAGTGTAAGGGGAAGAAAAAATATACTAAACACTAAAACTAAACAGATGTTTGAGGCTAACTCTTGCAGATAAAACAAATGCGCTAATGAGCGATCTCAATATAAAACGGTCACTCATCTCCTATAGTCTCTTCATACGCGTATGTTGCTTATCGATCCACAAACACATTTCCCGCACAATTTGCATAAGCTGTGTATTGTTTGTGGTATTGCCCCCCCTCTTCCCTCTGTGCTTTGTTTATTTATTTCTGTGTTAGAAAATCAGTTCCACATTGTCCTCACTGCGTAGCGGTGGCTGACGCCTGCAGCTGCTGGCTGTTAGTGGCTGGAGAGACGATACAGTTCACCACTTCTCCTGGAGTAGACAGACAGACACACACACACTGAGCTGCACAGCTGCACATGATGAGATGGGGTGTAAAAAAAGAATAGCAAGATGAGAAGAGAAGAGAAGAGAAGAGAAGAGAAGAGAAGAGAAGAGAAGAGATTATTTCATCCAATAGCTTGGTGGACATGTCCCATTACAGTGTTGCTGATACCACCCCCGAACCCCCCCCCCCCCCCCCCCACCCCCCACACACACACACACACACACACACACACACATACACCCTTCTGTTTGGAGGAGGACACAGAGGAACCAGGAAGCAGTGTTAGCGTAAAAGGAAACGAGATGTAGCGAAGGGTTTCTCTCCTCTATCTCTCTCTCCCACCCTCCTCATTAACTGGGCTCCTTTCCAATTCATTTAGTACCCCTGAGAGAGAGAGAGAGAGAGAGAGAGAGAGAGAGAGAGAGAGAGAGAGAGAGAGAGAGAGAGAGAGAGACAGATGGAGAGAGAGATGGAGAGAGAGAGAGATGGAGAGAGAGAGAGAGAGAGAGAGAGATGGAGAGAGAGAGAGAGAGAGAGAGAGAGAGAGAGAGAGAGAGAGAGAGACACACACAGACAGACAGACAGAGCCTTCCCTCAAGACTTTACGAAGATGACACAACATTAGCCATGCCATTTGCATATGCAGAGTAGAAGCAAGCAACAGGCTCTCTTGCTAGAATGACCTATTGGTTGTTGTAGCAGCCAGGAGTTATTTCCCGGGACGATTCTGTAACCAAGTGGGCATCATGTGAATACCATCTGGGTACCACTTATTTAATGCTGGCAGTAGTCCTATGGCAGCCAGCCTGGCAATGAGGAGAAGGGAATAAATTGCATCATTTGCTTAACATCCATTTTGCCGTTGTGCCCGTTAAAAATCCATGACTAAATAATTTGGTTATTTCGGCCGCCAGTTACCGCTGTCAGCCAAATTGCATCGTACATGCAACAAACAGAGCAATTGTCAAAGGGCTGATAAAGGAGCTATCGGGATGTTAGCCCCACAAAATCGCATTTACCAAGTATATTAACAGCCCTCAATCCATTTACACGGAAGAATTCTCTCAGTGTGTCATGTACCGCACATCACCCATAAACAGACAATAAACACATTGTAATTATAATGCCAACTCTTTAATTACGTGTGCCATTTGGGGATGGTCTAGCTCGCTGTCAGTGTGATGTGAAAGGATTGGGGGTGTGGGGGGGTGGAGATCAAGCCTCAGGCCCAATGAGAACGATATTCCCTGCACTCCTAGCGTGTTAGAAGGCAGAAAATTCAATTGGCATGGTTCCAGCGACAAACAGTCCAAACAACCTAAATCAGTGGGGACAAACTCCATGCAAATCATTTACATTAGCACAAGTGCAGGGAGAAGAGAAATGTCTCAGGTTTCACACCCACAACATGAAAGCTGGGGAAAATCGCCAAAGCCAAGCGCAGCTTCACTTGACCGGAATGATTCTGAGAAGGTTTTTATCTCAAGAATATAAGAGTATAATGTGCTGAACGGTGAATATCCCATAGATATTTGACATTTGTTTTAAATAAAGCCAGGACAGAGGAGCCTGGTTCAATAATGCATGACACCAATGATGTCAGGGTGAGGAGTTCCACTGGGGCCACCCAAAAGTGGCATTTCTTTGGAGAAATGGGAGTGCATTGATACTATGATTCTTTGAGGCCCATAGTAGCCAAAACCCTCTAAGAGTCTATAGACCAGGGGTGCCCACACTTTTTGACTTGAGAGTCATGGGAAATTTTTTCTTCAATATATTTAAATGAAATACTCTTTAGGGGCATGTCATGTGATCTACCTGCACAGCCTTTGTGATCTACTGGTAGATCGCGATCTACCTTTTGGGCACCCCTGCTATAGACGAATCCATGGAGCAGTGCCCTGTATAGGCAAGGTGTAGGCAATCAATGCTACAGCGTCAAGCTGCGCTTAATGTGACACACGGTTATGATTGCGCCCCGGGGCAGTGCTGCTGGATTCCACAGAAGGGTGCCCCTGGGCGGCCATTACTGATACCATTAAGTGATTAGCTACACCTGGCCCTGTAGCCAGGTGTAGCTACACCTGGTCCTGTAGCCCCTCCTATGTCCAGCTTTGAGGGTCTGTGTAAACACAAACATTGAAGACAAAAGTGTATAAACACAAACATTGAAGACAAAAGTGAGGACTCAAATTGTAATTGGCCAGAATGATATGATGTACTACCTGGCATGGCGGAGACCTGTGCTCTGAGGAGCAAATTTTTCTAGCTGCAACTAAGTTGTACCTGTGGTAATGTTTTATTAAACATTCTGTAAAAATGTTTCCTGTGTGTGTCTCGTGCAATGCTCTCATGCCGCAGGTTTGCGCACCGTTTGCGCAGTGACAGTCATTTTCATCCCAAAATACTGTTTATCTCAAGCCCCGTAGCAATGACGCTTTTTGGTTCAAACATGAACTAGCTGTGGGGAAAGGTCATCATGAGTCTACTTGACATACCTGACAAAGACCACACGGTCGAAACGTCGTATTCATTTTTCCTGCTGTGTCGCAAAATAAAAGTTTTTTGGAGCATCTTAAAGTGAGTTGCGAGCCCCGCTTTGTTCTACTTGAATGAATACATTTTGACTGATGTGATGCGTGAGTGGAGTGGAATAGTTTTATTTTGTTTGTTTTAAATGGAGCTGCATTGCGCTTACAGTATCAATCAATATACTGTGATTGTTTCATACCACCGGATAAAAAGGTGTATACATTTACATCCCTAGTCTTGTCTGGCAACAGCTTATGTTGGACTAAAATCACATTAAGAGTATTTTCTTCTCAATTGTAAATGTACATTGCACACTAAAATGTAATTTGGAGAATGACATCTCTCTGATGAGTCACTGGCCAGGCGATGTGAAATGTCAGCTCTGCAATGAGAAAGCGTCTCTGGCTCTGGCATTGTTTACATATTGACTGGCAATGTGTGGTCGGCCCTGATGAGAACACAACACACATGACTTCCACTGGCATGATCTCACAAACTGGAAAAAGAGCAGTCACTGTCAAGCTGGTAAGAGGGTGTGGCATCATAATCAGTGAAGGTAAGGGAAGACTTAAAGCCTAAAGGACAAACAAAACAAAACTATTATTGGCTACAGGAGTATGAAATGAGACATTACAGGCTGGCTGGTCCTTTAACCGCTTCCACTGCAATTTTAACACTAAAAAGAATTGTCCTTGCCTGTACTTTGTCCCCCGATTCCCCTGTCTGTGTGAGCTTCAGCTGAACACTTCAATGTGCCCCGCGAGGTCTTTTTTCCACAGCGGTACTATAGATAGAAGAGACCAGAGTGAGTGAGTGACTGAGTAAGAGAGAGAGAGTGCATGGGGGATACAGGATTCTCATCCACCATCCATCTCATATTCTAATGCAGCCATTATGTTCTAAAAGAGGCTGCTCATCTATTCATTTTATGAGGCATTTGCAAAAAAGATGACACTGCAAGAGGCCCAGTCCGAGTGATTAAAATTCTTTGAATTAGCCCTTCAATCACTGCATACAATTGTGTGTAAAGTACACAGAAATGCACTCAGAAGCCTCATCCAACTCTCCTCCATAATATGAAGTGAAGTGATTGATTTACTCATTTCTCACTCTGAGTTGTTTTCACGGGGAAGAATTGATTAGTCAACACATTAAAAGCTGGTATATCATGCGCCCCTATGCCTAACATGGAAAGGCTTTTAGAAAAATATCCAATAACTCATAACTGCTTATTGCTCAAACCGCACCATATTGATAGTATTTAACAACAGGGGTTGTAAAATATCCAGCAAAAAGGCTGTAAATCATGAATAGTAAAATGGTAAACAGTAGTGAGTTGGGAGCCAGGCAACAGGGTGACATGATGCACAAACAGCCAAGTTTGCGCTTTAAAGTCACTTGTCAATGTCACTCTATTACACTAAAACTCCACAGTCAGTACTTTTAGGCCAGGTTCACATTTTAGAGAAATGCTGCAATAATAGATAGATTGAGATAGAGGGCTTGCTTATTAAAGGAAAGGAAAAGTTGAAATACTGTATTTTCTTGCAGAGTGAGAACCGAGGAAAACAGATGAGCATCAAGATGACACACAAGTATTACCTCTGTTTCAAAGTAACGAAAAAGGTACATGTGTGTTGCTATTCTTTTTACTTTGTAGCCATATTAATAAAGGCTTTTTGTTTAATAGAGGATAAGTCACCATGGAATATCTTTGTATTGTGAGTCAACAAAAATAAAAGCATATGACTATGAAAAAGTCTTCCTTTTTTAAAGCCACCATCGTGGCACATAGTTGGCTATAGTTTCTGGCTTCAACACATAATTATCGGGCAAATCTATTTACCAAAATGCTAAACAAAAAACTAACACCTGTGAAAATAACCATCTCCAAGTGAGTGGTTTGGGAATGGAGCCCCACCCTGTTTACAGCACCGAGAACAAAAACAAACTCTCTCCATGGAGTACGGGCAAATGCAAGTCACACGCTCCAACCAATACAGGCAAACAACAACAATATCTGAAGCTCTACAGGGAGACCAGGCTATCAGACAACAGCAGCTCTCACACAAACAAGGTGTGTGTGTGTGTGTGTGTGTGTGTGTGTGTGTGTGTGTGTGTGTGTGTGTGTGTGTGTGTGTGTGTGTGTGTGTGTGTGTGTGTACTGATGTGTGAATCAAGAGAACGAGAAAGAGAGATGTGTGAGGGCAAGCGCTTCTGTGCGAATGTGTGTGTGTGTGTGTGTGTGTGTATAGGCTGAAACAGAGTAAGAAAAAAGGAATGCTACCCACTCCCCCCGCATCAGGTCAAGTGAATCATCGAGAGCAAAGGGAAGACACCGCCGTCGCCCACGATGGGCAGCAGAAAACCACATCGGTGTGACTTCACCGCACCAGAGTGGGTATGTTCAGTACACTCACCCTCAATGTCCAGGGGACTCTGAATAAAGAGGTAATGAATCTCACTTAACAAGGCCATTATCAGTGCAGGAACTAGTGCACTGTCACAGGGGAGTCCATCTCCACGTCTTTCACATCCACTAGTCTTCTACAGTTAAACACGGCAACGTATGAACTGATCATGCTATCTGAAACAATTAAAAACATTATTATTCTACTTGCGTGAGTCTGGACTTAATACAGGTAAACAACCTAATGCACCTACAGTAGGGGGCACTGAACTAATTAGGTATCAATGACGTCCCCTGGTTAAGTTTTAGCCAAGTAGCGATTGTGATCACCTGAATGAATACTTTAATTAAATTCCGTGACTCCACACTCATTAGTATTTTTGTTTCCTCTCCTAGAGCATTGCATCTTGGGTAATAATTAATCACTGCTTCCCAATTACCACCCAGCTGGACAATATATATCAAATAAACAAGCAACAACCTGTCAATTAGGTGCAGCCTTCATAATAGCTTAGAATAATGTTTTATGTGCAAACATGTGCAAACATGTAAGTTTGGACTGAATCACATGTGCCTCAACACATACTATAGGTTTGTAAAATAATTACGTTGCATGTGTTTTTGAAGCAATTAATAAGCACCTATAGTTTTTTTTTATTGTGAATAGAACAAGACACAGATAACGTTGATATAGCAGTTTAAGAGCATCCTATGATACTAATAGACAAATAGCGGAAAATGGCCTTTCCACAAGCTCACAATGCTTCACGAATCATGATACAATGAGGTGTGAACTTGTAGATGTACTATTTTATTCTTTTTTTTTTTTAATGTATTTGGAAATTCTTCAGTTTCTCTTTTTAACATTTGCGCCTATAATGACACGCCCAAATAGCGATACCAGGGTTAACATGGTTAACTGCAAAGGCAGAAAGAATGGTTGCATTAGGCAATCTGTCAACAAAATTTGCATTGCTGCTCTCTCCCGGTCTCCATTGCTCTCTCCTGCTTCTTCCTCGAGCCCACAGCGCTCCCGGCTCAGATCTCAGCACTCTGATGGCTTATCACATAGTGAGCAGCAGGGCTAAGCTGGAGCCATGCGCCCCAAAGACGTGATCAAAGCACACCAAATTTGCACCCGGCACCGATGACGGAGGAGCAAGCCCTGCCATGTGACGTTGCTTGTCAGGGTGGTGCTGCCAACTGAAAACAGCAAAGAAGCAAAGAAAAACAGGGCTCCTGGAGTTACTATGGCTTTATTATACTGCATTGCGTACACCGTGGTAAAGCAGGCTTCATACTGTCGGCGACGACCCGGGAGGGTTTCTGATTTTCAGAAGTGAAATCCTCCAATGTTTCAGTTTACAGTGGCGCAGCAGACCTAACATGATTTCGCCAACAGTCAAATTCCAACACTAGCTAGTAGCTACTACCTCAGGAAGCCACCAAACGCATTCAGGTTACTATTCTTGCCCTTGTTTTTGAAAAATGTAAAGAGGCAAATTGTTCCTATAAAAGATTGAAATTGTTGTTTTCAGAAATTACAATAATAAATAAATAAACATTTTTTAGAAACATTAAAATAACAATATTTTCACTATTCTTGAAATAGGGATTAAGTGGTTAAATGTGGGTCCCAGGGAGACGCCATGTTCCTCCTTTGGGTCTTGAGCTGAAGAGGTTGCTATAGACAACAGGTGTAGCAAATATCAGGGCATCCTGAGCCTACGCCTCCAGTGTCCCTTCCTTGTTCTTTATGTGAACTCTTGGCTGCTTCCCACAGCACAGAACTACCACTAAGTACACTTAACTGTTTTTATATTTCCCTACACAGTAAAAAACAAAAAACACAGACAGACCCATAATCTCAGAGTTAACTCAACACTCAGGATTGTACTGTGTGTACTGTAGTAACAACATAACTATCTGAGTGCAATGGCAATTTTCTAAAAAGACAAAAAAAAAATACCTATATACTGTATGTATAGGTTTTGTCAAGACTCATAACCAAACCCACCCAGACCCAATATATAAAAAGACTGGACAACAGCTGATAAAAACAGGTGCAGAGGTTTAGCCTGGCAGCTGAACACAGATTGGAGCATATGTTTGGGCCTCAGACGTCAGCCTGAAAATGTTTGTAGCTTTACCTTCAACGTACCCTGAAGAGATGCCAAGCTGTGCTGCTCAGGAAATTCACCTTTCAAGTTGCTATGCTATATGCTAAGAGAGGCTCTTGCAACAACCCTAGAAAGTGAGTAGGGAATCACATATAACTGCAAATAGTTTGTAACAGCCAAGTATACAGAGAAGAAACCAAATAATATCAACAGGTAATCTCAAAGTCAAATTAAAATAAATTAAACAATGGTGTAGTTTACGCATATGCCAGGGCTACAGTCCAAGACAGTTGTAGGGCCCTGTCAGACCTGTCTTCTGATATGTGAATAAACTAATAATGTTAGACGTGAAACACAATGCAAAACAAATGTAGAAATCAACCACAAAGATTCTACTAATATATCCCATATTTTTTATTTTTATTTATATTTTCTGACTAAGCAAATATTAATACGCACTTGGTTTATAGAAAATATATAATAAGTTGTTTGTGAACAGACAGTGAATAGTATAAAACATGTTTCATTACCATTTAGGCTAATCTGAACGTGAAAAGATATATACAATTGTCCGGTTACTAGCGGATTTGCACAACTGTGCAGTTGTATGAACATGCTTTTGCAGTTTCGTTCTTTTTTTTATCGGTTTGGTCAATTGCGCTAGTAACCGGACAATTGTATATATTTTTTCACGTATTTCCTTTTTCCCAGTTGACATACAAAGCGATTATTACATGATTGAGTAACACATTCTGTGAGTAATGTATTCTAAATATTACTTTCATGAGTTATGAAGTATTTACGCATTAATTTTACAAATTGGGTAACATTATAACAGTTGTACGTAAAGTACTGCAATACTTTATTGCATTCTAATGTATTCATGCACACTACGAATGACTACGCTTTTCGGAGTTTTATTAGATTTGTCTAAACATAAACTATGCACCAATAGAGGGTGCTGCTGCAGCTTCTGGGTTGTTTGTGTTTCATCATTTATTTGGGCTGGTAAAATAGCATTTTAATACCGCTAAATTATTGTGGCAATCGTCTCTATTCCATTTAGCCTGCCAGCTTCCATTACCAAGAATTTTATTATTATTATTTAATATTATGCCTGGTACTTTTGTGCTTCAAGACAAGTAATGCATAGCAAGTAATATTGTAACTGTAACTTATTATTTTTAACTTAAAGTAATAAGTAATATGTAAAAGCATTACATTCTGAAAGTAACTTCCTCAACACTGTCAGTATGAGACTTATCCCTGATAAAGTGCAGTGATATTCTAGGTAGGGTTCCCCTTGTGACTCCTAACTTTGAACCCCTTGGATCGAGAAAAAAGAAAAACCTCTATCCTTCGGACTGATCCCTCTCAGCTGTCAACCTCACAGCCGGTAAAGTGGGATCTGTGACAACCAACTCAATTCAACATCTAATCTGAGCCCTAATCCAATCAGACAGACCATGCCGCCTACGAGTTGTAGGACACCGAAAATGATACACAACCCCATGCGCTGAAATATGCAACTTTACTGTGGCTACATGGCCATTAACATTACAACCATCAGCCCTAACAAAAAAAGAATCAATTAATTAACATATTAGTAAGTACAAGCTTCACAAATGTGTTATATGATAACATGAAGTGACTGATTGAACAATCTCGACCATTTTGATAAGTAAGTTGCATTGACTAATAGTATGACAATGACATGCCTATTGTTTCAAATTATTTATTTATTTCACATTTCTAACCTTGACCTTATAGGCAATATTGAATTTAAACAATATGTTATCATATCTGAGTAGGATTGATTTGAAACTTGCACCAGCGTTTACTTGAGTCGAAAATGCCCCAGGCCCAGACGAGTTACATTCACTCATTCAACATCCCTACACACAAGCCAACATCTCAATCTGTGTTAAACAAGGTATATTTCAAGCCAACCACTCCTTACTGCAATACTGACTTCAGTGCTGTAGAAACAGCGTATACGGAATCATCATTTAGTAGTACCCTCAGATTATTGTCTCCACCAGGCCAAAGGCATGGGGAGAAAGTATGTTTTGCACTCCGTCCGTGTGTGTGTGAGTCCGTGTGTGGGTGTGTGCGTCCGTCCCTCCGTCTGTTACCAGCTAATCTCCGGCATGGTGTTAGTTTTGCACACACACTCCCTGGATGCCAACGATGAACCTCTGGCCCAAAGTTTCCAGAACGGCCTGTTATAGCGCCACCAGGAGGCCGATTTTTGAAAAACTTTTTGATATTACTCATCCAGATTCTGTCCGAAAATCCCACAAATCGTTACACACTATCTCTATAGTCATGTGTTCAAGACTGATCTGTCCGATATTTCATATTCCCTCCGAATTGGCTAACATTGGCTTTCAAAGTTTGCAGGATTGGCCCATTTTGGCCAATTGGCATTGGCATGCAATTTACGTGAAATCTTTCACAGACTTTCCTACTAGGCTGAGGAATATATCCCACCCTTTTCACATTGGCCTTTTATAGCGCCACCAACAGGTGGATTTTTGCAAAACACATTTTTGGAACAAAATGCCTCAAATCATCCAATTGCCATCCAAGGCGTAAGTAGAAATGCCACCCTTTTCACATTGGCCTATTATAGTGCCACCAGGAGGCCACAACCTGACCTGCACTGGTGGAGACCTGTTCCCCGAGGGGCACTTTGCTTAGTTTCGCTTGCTACTCTAACAATCTATTTTTTTAAAAGGTCATCAGCGAAGAGAGCGAGAGATAAAGATATTTTCTTACACCGTTTCTCAAGTGTCAAACAAGCATTCACACAAATCAGCTATTTTTATTGTCTGTGTACTCAACTCACACTAGAATCCAAGGTGAAATACAATGAGGTTGATTCGCAAAAGCCAAAGACTGACGTTTAGAAAATAGGCATCACAAAGAAAACTTGAACGGATTCGATTTTTTTGGCGTGGGCAGAGGAACTGTTGCCAAGGGCTACATATTGATGATGTATGTGCCGTGGTAAAACATATTTTGCTGAATAACACACCCTGCAGTTTCATTAGGTAAATTAATCTTTAATTAAGATGAGAATGAATTACCCATCAGACATCTAAAGTACACCAGACACATCAACCACTAAAAAGAAAACATATAACCTACACTAATAAAGAAAGACGGACAAACAAGAAGAGAATAGAGAGATACATATAGCCTATTGTAAACTGTATATGCAGGCATGCATAATCTTGACGAAAACACATTTTACGAGAGCAGATTATGTGTATCCCAGTGCTGTATTTCTAAAACGCAGCGGCAGTCAAATGCATATTGGAGAAGAGTTTAATTGATTGTAATTGCATGCTACCCCACTTCCTCCTGTAGACACATGACATTTTTGTCAGTGTCCCAGCCTTTATTAAGGACAGATGACAGTGGAAGACAGTAATTAATGGCTGCATGAGTAAATGGTTGTCCTGAGCATGTGCGGTCTCCATGGAGACCAAGGAGCTGCACAATGCTCACCTGAGGCTGTCCATTCTCTGGCCAATGGGCTTCCTCCCTGGCATGGAGCGCACAGTGTGCCTGGGCATGGCACAGAGGCAGAGCAGCTGCCTGGGCACACCACAGGAGGCGGGACACACTAACCTTTACCCTGCAAATATTGTCGTGCCTTTCTTTTGTTATCACTTCAATTCATGTACTACCACATATTAATAACAATGCAGCAATCATATTTACACTGCACTGTTCCTCTTTGGGTCGTGCGGACAAACTGCAAACAAATTCATGTGTCAGACTTTCAGTTTGCTTTGTGCAAAACTAAGAAAACATTATAAAGACAACCGGACTAAAGGCATCTTGCATCAAATTAAGAACAAACAGCACGAAGAGGGGACAGCAAGCCAGCAAATTAATCAGAAAACTACAATATAATAAAGTGCGGACGCAGAAGCTCATTCCCACACTGGGACAAAAATATCTCTTCTTATCATTCACTTGCTAGCGAGGCAGTTTACAGTCTCTCCATACCCAGCACTGGGCTTTTCAATATGTGTTCACAAATACTGAGCCATCAGATGAAAGAGGGGGCCGCTCCACTCAGGGATGGGACTCCTCAGACTGAATGCATGAGTGACTGATTAGTTTCTTCCCAATTTGGCCATAGCTCTCCACGTAGAGCCTTAACAAAAGCCTGTAGTCATAACTCGTTGAGAAATAAGAAACTTTCCAAACAACATCATATCGCAGATTATAAATCTTCAGGAGATTCCTTTGGTGTGTCGGATCTGCGTGTGCATGCATACAACTGCTTCTTCCTCAAATGTAAGGTTAGATTTATTTAGGCAGTAAGGCACAAGTTTTTTTTTGTCTAAAACCAGACAGACGGGACAGTGTTAGTTTGTTCTCATCATGCTCACAAGTCAGAAGTTGAAGAATCGGCAGGGGGAAGAGAATAAAAAGGCTGGACCTCTACACACACAGGCTGTGTCAAACACTGTGGCTGGAAAAGTTGCAAAGAAAGTTCACCCTGTGCTTTAAAACCTGGGTCAGCATTTGCGAACGTCCATTTCTGCATAAGTGAGCACACAAAACACTGTGCCTGTTCAAATAGTCTGCCGCTCTCTCTCTCTCTGTCTCAGGCAGCTCATGACAACAGCCCAGCAGCAGCACTGTTTGATCTCCAATGTTTTCCTTAATCTGGGTTGTCAAGGTTCGCTTGTTGGAGGCTGTTTACTTTACTTCTCCTACAAAAAAGTGTTTTTTTCTTTTTTTCCCCCGCAGACAATGACTAATCTTAAGAAGACCAAGGAGAAGGTGGCAATGACGGCAAGAGCTGTTAAAGCTGCAGTTGGCCTTTTCATTTAATTTTCATATGGTCTTTATCCATGTTGTTTCCATCTGAAGATTGACTGGGTCTTCTTTTTTGTATAGAACACTGAACTCAGCGTAGCTGTCTGCTCATAGGTGTACTCTATCACTAAAAATACATTAGGCCTATTTGTGCACTATATTCCTCTTGTTTGAAACAAAGTGTGCTAAATGTAAAATAAAACACCTTATAAGTTTAGCATTGCAGAATAGGCAATCATTTATATAATAATACTAGTACTAATACTACTACTAATAATAAAAACATTGCATTTATAAAATTCAACAATTGGAAATTGCACGCTCACAAACGTACTACTAATTCATGTGTCATGGTTGTCTAGTTTGATTGTATATATTTTTTAATGAAATGTCAAACATGCTGCCTAAATGCAAAAGATGTTCATAAAAAGTATATTAAAGAGTTATAACTTAAAATGTTTTTTGTTTTTTTTCCTATGCAATATTAGCCTACACATTTTGTAATCATCTGAACAGTAGCCTACAACAAATAATAGCCTTGAGTTTAGTTGGATTTTCACATTCTGATTACTGCAAGGTAATCAATTCAAAATAACAAAAATGTAATTCTGCTCTGCTTTTTTTTTTACAAATAGTAGCCTAATTATATGCGTTGTACTTTAATTCTATTTACCAGCATAGTCCCAACTATTAAAATAATTACTTTTTTTCACAACCATGCAAGACCACATAAAGCCACATATTCAAACTTCAATCAGAAATCCACTGAATAGGCTCTCCTATAGAATGAAAGCATGGTCTTCCAACTTTTAAGATTATCTTAATCACAGTATGATAGTAAATAACCATGTAAGTAATAAGTTAATTCTGAAACCAATATGTACTTTAAATTCAGCAGAGTTGTCATAAAAGAGACAGACATAGCCCATCACACCAAAATGTGTTTAAGAACTTCACGTCAAAGCAAATAACGGACAGTCAAATAAGCATGATATAACCGTATAACTACTTTCATGTAACAAAAGTAAAACTTAATTATAGTTACTCTTAATCATAGAAGACGGTCGTTGTAATTGTCTTTGTGTAGTATACTATATAGTTTGGAAGGTAGGTAGCACGTGGGGGAGAAACCCCTTCCCTGATTGTGTTCCAAAGAAATCACGGCACACAAACTAACTTTCACCACAATACTGTACTTAGAAAGTTTTGCGTGCTATCCTACTCTATACCTTCCAATTGACATAGTTTCCAACGGTATGCCCAAACCGTGCCTTGTGAATTGACATAAACAGAGAAATGTTTTTTTATCAAAGGGTATTTGTAACCGGGGGGGGTGGGGGGGTCGCGAGTAACAAAGTAGAGGAGCAACTTTACAAAAAGTAGATGATGCCATCATGTCTCTTTCCCCCACACCGCTGAGTCTCACACTCTAAACGGGAATAATTACACTGTACTAGCAGTCCTCGCCAATACTACAGGTGTTCTTTTATTTGTTTATTTCGCCATTGAAATGTTTCTTTGGGCGAAAAGAAAGAGAGGAAAAACAGCAGCAAACAAAGCCAAACTCCATGTGTGTGCGTGTGTGTAAGTGACAGCGACAGCACAACAAGCGAGAACATTATCATGTTGTAAACTTACCAGAATGAATCGACAACGGTGCGACGGTGGGGCGCACGCGGAGGACACGATTCGCTTATAGAGAGTAGATAATCAACTGCTAGTGCACGCGAGCTTGTATACCGAGAAACACATGCAACAATCACACACTGTAAATACTAACAAGCCATATTACTCCGCACGGAGGGAACTAACTTAAAAAGCAGCGGTGAGAAATACTGCGTGTCGCATTCACGAAGAGCGCCGTATCGTAAGAACGTTGGGGAGTTTCACACTACCTTGTGTCTCATACGGCCACGAGCTGCTTCTAATGTTGTTACATTTTAACGCGCCAAGACAGAAAAGAGGAGAGGAGATGAGGAGGGAAAAAAAAGAAGAATCGCGGATTTGGATTGTTGTTATTTTCTGATGTTCCAAGTCCGTGACGTCACATCCACCTGCTGGGGTAAACAACACTCGCTGTTGCAGATCCCTCACAGAAATAAAGTCAGAAATAGTTAATTCACGTTGGCACACATTCTTTATATATGGGACATGTGGCTGTGCATTAGTTTGAGCTGATATTAAAACAGGAAAGGAGGTTTGGTTTGTCGTGAAGGTAATGTGTAAGCGCACTAATTGCAATGGAGACAGAAGCTCTAGTCTTCTGCAACATTTTTTCTTGTATTTGGTAGGGGGCACCAGGGGGGGGGGGGTCATCATTGCACTAAATCCTTATTGGAGGGAGATAAAATTCTTGGGCATGAACATCAAAGATGTTTTTATTCTAACATGAATCAAATTCCAGCCGCCCTGCTTGAACTTCATGGTGTCATATATAGAAAGTCAGTGTGCAGGTGTTTATACAATTTTGCTGTGCAATTTGTGACATGTTAAGTTGATATGAAATATGAATTTAAATTTGAATCACTGTTTGTTGTTTTGGGTTAGAAAAAAGTGTGTGTGTGTGTGTGTGTGTGTGTGTGTGTGTGTGTGGGGGGGGGGGGGGGGTGCATAATATGCGGTCACTATAAGTGTTGTGGCAAGCATTATGACTTATTAAAATCTCCGTCACTTGCCCTTGCAGAGGAGAATAGTCCAACATTCATTTAAAAGCAACATTAATTTAACCTCAAGAGAAGATATTTTAAGTCATTTTGTCCTTGATCAAGATGACAAGATCTGAAAAGCAAATCCCATTTAATTATAAACGACATTAAATTGATCATGAATGCAGTGCATCTAGGAGGAATGCTGCTGATAACTTGTCCTGGAGAAGTCTGTTTCTTAGTAGAGAGCGCCACCCTCTGACCATCCCTGGTCACATTACTCCCAATCACCATCACATCCCAAAGCAAAACTATAGTATCTATAGTATAAGTGTTAAGAATATTTGACTTTTAACAACCGAAAAAAGTACAATAATTATTGTTGTTTATAGCCAATAAATACAACGCTAAAAAGTCTTTGGTGTTGAGGTGACAGCTGGGGATGGCTTGTTTTCCCACTGTAAAGAGGTAATGAGGAAACAAGTTGCCTAGAGGCATAGGGAGAAACATCAGTCACTGTGCAGCCTCCAACCACATATTGTGTAATGACCTTCAGGCCTGGACCAAGGAACCCACAGAAACACATGCAGATGTCAACTGGACCATTCAGTTGATAGACGACAGCGCTGGCTTTGAAAATATGTAGACACATGCATGCACACAAACACACATAGGCCTGCACCAACAGTAGTTTCATCTATTCAAGATACAATCCACTGAAATAATGGAAATCATTGGCATGACAGTGACACAAAATTGAGTTGTTTTTAACAATAGGGATACAGGAGTAGATCAAGCATTAACAAAATTAAGTTGATTTATGCTTTTTTATTTTAATGTGATTTACAAGCATAACACATTTTTAAATAGGCACCCATCTTGCATTATAAAGCCAATCTAGCAGATCTCATTTTAATTCCTCAGCGACTTTATTTGCATTTGAATAGGCCTACTGCATCAATAACAACTAACAGCCATGTATGAGTATGAAATTGTTATCACATTTTTGTTGGTTTCATTCTGGTGATGTGCTGTGGATTAGGCCTCGACTTGATAGGGTGCAGTTACAAATTAATTGAGGATCGCTATCACTTACGTAACAGCCTCTCTAAGCGTACTCAGCACACAACAAAGTAATTAGCTTTCTGTTAATTAGGTAATTAAGCAAATGAAAAGAAGCTCCTCTCGACTTCCGAAGGGGTGGCTTTCATACTCCCCTGCAACTGGGGGCATAGTGAACGGTGGAGGAACAATGGGGGACTAGCATTCTACAAGAATGAGCACTTCTGAATGAGGTTTAGATAATTACTTCTAAGGAGACTCACCCATCTGTGTGGACTGATTTCAGATGACTGAAAGCACAAGAAAGAAGATTAACTGATATATTGATTGCAAAATATTCCACAAGCAACGCTATTTTTAGTCATTTTATTTACTTCTTTTACAGATACGTTTTCACAATCAGTTAAATATTTCCAATCTTTTCACAAACAGTATACCCTCAAGCATGTCTCATCCATTACTTCCCCCGTTCCCCATGGACAATTGGACACTCCTGGAATTTATTGGACAGTATATTTATGTTTAAGAATTATGTAGTGATGTCTTAGCTTTATGCCAATAACATTTAAAAAATAAGTATACCCCTATCTATGAAATAATTGCTATGGCAAAAAATATCAGTTGCTGCATATGAATTACCTTCCTATATATGCTATTTATGATTCACTGCACTGCATGATGAACTCATAAATAACATTGGGGAATAGAATATACATTTAAAGGCAATATAACTTTTTGTTATGCTTTTTACCCCTTTTCGCCACAATTTAGTCATTATGCCATTGATTCCTCCCCACGGACATCTGTGTTGTCACCGCTGTTGTACTGACACACCTGCCAGTGAGGAGCCCCCACTGGGAGGAAGTAGATTAGACTCACTAGACTGACTAGAGCCTTCATTCCTCCCGCTCAACACATCCTGCTCAGCTAACAGGTGTCGCCGCAACCCGTAGTACCTGTAGTGTAGTGACCGCCTGGCTTCCCTCACCCGAACAAGGGCCAATTGTAGCGAAGTGACAAAACAAATTCATGGACCACAGTGAATCAGGCTGGAAACCAGGCTATATCACAAGTCCCACTGATTAATATCAAAAGGTTAATTGAAATTGACCTGAAGATCCATTCCACACCAGATTGAAACATTGTCAAACTTTCAAATAAAGTAATTTACTATTGTTGGTGTGCAGGTTCTACTTTTTTTTAAACATTTAGTACTTTTAACCCAGCATCCATTGTCGATTTGTGCATAAATTACACCCTACTTACAAGGGGCCTTACACACACCTCACATCATATTTGAACTGTGCTACTTACTTACTACTTACTTTTTTCAGTTTCAGTGCTGGCCATTCTGAAAAATTATATTCTGTAAAGTAATGGCAATATTTATATGGTTCTTAGGGCTGTGTAGTATACACTGATGAGTCGCATGGCAGCAGAGATATCAACACTGCAGAGCTCAAGGCCCTGAGACTAGACAGGCTGGTGTGGGGGAAGCGATTCAGGAGACCCAAGTTGGAGGCGCTCAGGTGGTAAAAGTCCCTGCCCACCACCACGGAGGTTGTGGGTTCGAATCCACCGTGGTGCATCCGGCTTTGACAAGTGTCTACACAAGCGCAATTGGCTTTGACGAGTCTACACGAATACAATTGGTTCGTGTTCTGTCAGCGGGGAGTGTTGGGCGGGAGGAGTAGAACAAAGCCCTAAGGTCCGGGTTTGATTCCCGCTGGGGGGGGTGTTCTCTCCTCCACATCATCAGTGCCTATGCCCTAGGTGAGTTTGACAAAAGGGCCTTTTCTGTGTGAGTATGCATGTTCTACCCTCACAAACGACATGCAGTAATCCTGGTCTCTAAACCGCCTTCCACTGCCCAGCGAGCCAGGGAGCATGGAGGGGAAAGGAACTGGTTGGAATAAAATGCCTCCCCCTGGCCAGCTGGGCTAAACAATTGACACTGGGTGAAAAAAAGGGTTACAAAAATTGATTAAAAAGACACAATATCTGGCCTTGGCCATGGTTCAGTGGTCCAGGCACCTTGGCTGGTAATCCAGTCTGGCAGTGTGCCGCGGGTTCGACCCCCGATCCCGACGGCCTTTACTGCAAATAAAGGCGAAAGCCACAAAAAAAGACACAATATCTTACAATATAATATCTCAAAAATGATACCAGCATAAATGTAAATGTATGGCACAGTTCATCAATCATCACAAATCCAGCACTAAAGAATGACACCATTTTTATTCATGTTTTCATCATATACTTACCAGCCCATTGTGAACCCGGACATATTGAGTACACTAAGGTTTTGGAAATGTTGAGTATGGGTCCCCAGCATGTAGAAACTACCGGATGCTAACTTGCATATATTGAGCAATTTTCATAATTGGCATATGTGACCATACCATTAACAACCGAAGGCAAAAAAGGCAAAGTTTCATCATGCTTTATGTAGCATGTGACATGTCAATCTAGGGGGTTTTCATGATGCTGAATCCATTCCAAGCATTAGTTTAGCAAAAAAACACTAATTGGGCTAAAAACGGGCATCACATTTGTGATGACGGCTATGGCCGTTTTAGCCCAAGGAGTATGAATTTATGAAAATTGCTCAACATATGCAATTTAGCATCCAGCAGTTTCTACATGCTGGGGACCCATACTCAACATTTCTAACATAAAATGCTGGTGTACTCAACATGCCTGTGTTCACATTCTGGCAAGTGGACTAATATGGGGAATGGTGTGTCAAATACGCTTGCGTTGTCGCCATAGGGGTTGTCGCCCCTCAACTTCTCCATGCTACAAACAAAACACAGGACTCTCATTGAAAATGAATTACTAATTAATTGCTGCCCATCTGAAAGGACCTTTATTCTGGCACTAACTAAAAACATGCATCAGTACTACCACCAATAGGCTACTATTGGCATAACATGAATAAAACATGTTCAACAAACAACCGTGTTACTGTTCTTTAGCCAGTTATTACATATGATCATAGTAATTATTTAAGCATAGCAAATTAACCACTGGTAGTCAATGGTGTCTTTTGTTTTCTTCAGTATGGGGTCACATTATAATGCTGTGACAAATCATGGAAGGACACATTGTGACCGATAAGACCCAATCAGGAAGCAAACTGTGTCATAATACTTTAAAAAGTATCCATTTCCGTGTTCAGACCTAGGTTCAGACTAAAATTCAAGGTTTTCAAAAGTCTCTGTTTTTAGTAGTTTTAGAGTAGTGTGGACACTAAGCATAAATGCAGCAAAGGTTATGAGTTGTAAATGGAGACCATAGCATGACGGCATGGCCTGTAGGTAGACTTATCATTAGACATCAGGCCTAAGGCCTTGTGACTTTAGAGGGCCTCATACAGGCTATTACTGAATAAGTGCTAAATATACCAAGAACTACAAAACAAAAGACTATACGTTTGGTAGAGATTAAACACAAGTGAAGTACGATATTACATAGTTAAGCTGAAACAGCAGATAGTAAGTAGTATAAAACAGACAGACTAAAACAATGAAAACAAGCATGGGGATTATGAATAAAAACTGAGTAGTGACAATAGAACCAACAGCAGTGAAATGTTAGCAGCAGAGAAGTAACCATAGTGGGAATTCAGAATAGATTAGATGTTAGAATAAACCTCTATCAAGATAATTGGCAGTCACCTTCACTACTGTGATGGCCTCAAGTTAGAATTAGAGCAGATAGCCACCTGAGACCAACATACTATACAGTAGTACCACACTAAAAGTAGTTACGTTACAGACAATTCTGATTCACTGGCACTGCCAGATAACCACAAACTACAGTACGGTCATATTGCAATAGTCACATTTCTAAACTTTACATTTTATATTTGTCCAATTCCTCCATTTCCATATGGAGGTGCTTCAGCTAGTTAGTCAGACACACACGTGTAAATTACACGGTTGCACCCGATAATACTGAAAATATAAACAGTAAATCTAGTATGAAGAGAAATAATTACTCTTTGAGGGTAGCCCAGGGTTCTTTATGTGGACATCATGAGCGTGTGTGAATGTGTACAGTATGTGAATGCATGTGCATTCTAATTTTAATGTATCACACACACTGTAGTCTGTAGTGTAATTAATATGTGCAGTATGCCTGTATGTCTTGCTGGTACTGTACTGTGACTACAGGCCTTCCACAGACAGCAGGAACAGATCGGATGCATTTGATTGTATGTTTCTGTACAAAATGTTATAAGTGTGAAAGAAGAAATATTTGCCCTCTGTATTCATAGTTAGAAACAATGTCCCTCTCTAATGAAGCATTTTATTTCAAATATAACATAACAGGGATGAAATTTTAAATTGCATACATTTAAAATAAAGTTCTTAAAGTGATGACAACCTAGACAAGGCACAATTCTAGAAATGGAAAGGTATAACTCACTTTAGTAGAAGCTGTGGAAATCAGGCCAGAACTCAGAAATCAGGCCAGAACATCAAACCTTTAACTCAAGCTTTGGTGTTTCCAGCAGCACAGAGCAAAGCTTCCCACAGTAACATGTATGCACCACTTAACTCAAGTGATCCCTTTTATCATTTCTACATAATCTATAGTACATATTGGATCTTTCATATTGCAGTAACCAAGTTTGCAGATTTTGTGGGCAATGACAAAGTATGGCATTGCTTGCCGAGTGGAAATAATCTTTCATTATCATGAATTCCCAAACTCTCTTGAACACATCTCAGAAAGCAACGGAAATCATAATAAAATGAAAACCCAACTTCATACAGTTCTCACATACATATACATATACAAATAAACACATGGGTTTTGATTTGTCAGTTTAGACACATTTGCACTAAAACAAATAAGCTCTAGAGCTTGTTTGTATTATCCTTTTGACAGATATGTACAAATACAGTATAGTGAGTATACAATTTTGTAAAAAGAAAAAGAAAAGGCAGTCAAACAAGAGCTCAAACAAGAATTCACCAGTGCGACATAGATGGACTTGATGTTGACTGGCCTTACAAGTACTCTGATAACAGGTACTGCACTAGTATTATAAACACAGAAAGATGCTGAACCTGAACCTCTAACCTGATCCTAATGCAGAGAATGACAGAAAATGTGTCACTCCCCATACCCAGCAAATGGTTAGGATTGAGGGGAACCCTATAAAAATAAATTTAAAAAAAGTCTTTCGTTTTAATTAACAATCCCATATAATCCAAAATGAATTGTTTACAATAAAAACAATATCCATTATAGTATCTATCTAGTTAGTGGAGTCCAAACTTGAAACAACATAAGTGGTGTGATTGTCACATATAGAATAAAACAACCACAGCTTGCTAACCATTTTCCAAACGCAGAAAAAGGTCTGGAAATAATGGCCCTGATTTTGAAAATGGAGAACATGCTTTAATGTGGCCTACAAATTCATTTGTATTTCCAATTAACTGAACTGGATCATACACAAGGTCATTCTCCCATCTAGCTTGAATTAATTAACTTGAAGGCATTTTCTGCATTTCATAAAAACACAAAAATAAGCCACTGTGCATGTATTGAAACCTGACACTATTTGGCTCAAGTTTAATCACAAACCCTGACAAAACAGACATTTAACATGGAAATATGTTGGCTCCATTAAAACAAACAAATTAAGAATCCAACATTTTCTACTAGTGTTTTGCTTGTATCTCAGTGTGATAAACTATCTAGCGCTCAATCCTACTCGTATAGCAGAGACAAAGTATAGCATCTCTCTTACGAGTAGTATGCAGAATAGCCTACTGTACATGACTGAATTAATTCATGTCACTCATGTAACCCGTTTACTTTCCACATAATGTAATCATAGGCAACCGCTAAATGTGGGTGTGTTGAGCTTTCTAGAAGGCTCCATTCTGTGCTCAAAGCTCTACTGAACTTTCATAAATCACATATGGCATGTTTCGTACAATAACCGTGAATGTATCATTATTTCTGCAATACTTTCAAAATTGAAGGTAAATGTTTATGGAAAAAATCTTTGACAGCTTTGGGCATGTACTGCACCCTCATAAGTGGAACAAACTCCTGTAGGCCCCACCTATGCATAAAGTGCTTTGGCACTAAAATGTGTCAATGGAATAATGTGTCTAAATAAATGTTAACAAATATGACACATCTAGCGGTTTAACACGGTGAGAATATATTACAGCTACCTTTAGAACAGGAATACATTGCCTGAGGTCCATAAGTGGTGCAGAGAACAGTGCAGTTCAATAAAAGGAACCAATTAACATGAACTAAAAAGATGTAGACAAAATTAAAATGATAAAAATTACAAATCCTACTCTGAACATACTGAAGAATTCAGAATATCAGACAATTCTGAATCTTAGAATAGAAGAAAGTTAGGCATTAGTTATTAAAATTTATAAAAAATATATTGAAGATTTCCTTGAATCCAAAATATGACTCTTGATTATGTTGATGAAAGCGCCTGATCCTCAGGCAGAGTTCAAATTGAAGAAAATAAGGTGACCCACAACCTAATGTCTTGAACGTCCTCCTTCGAAGGCATGATGTTCCTTATGAGCTGAAATTTTAAAATGTTATAATCAGTATAGATCCTAACATATATATATATATATATATATATATATATATATATATATATATATATGCAAAATAGAAGATATAAGCTCACAATAAGTCACAAATTATAGGGCCAAGTAGACCCCTGGGGGACTCCAGTGAATGAAGTATATAGGGTTTAAATGTTTAAACAGTATATTTCTTATATATGTACTAAATAGCATTGTCTGGCTAATTTAACTGGGTGTTTATACCCATTTAGGCTAACCTCACGTCACCAGGATTTCCACCTCGGAGGAAAGCCTGGTCTCCGTTACAGAATTGCCATGTGAACCGGTCTGGAGAGGATGATATAACTACGTCATGTTGTAGTATTGTTTTGTAGTCATCAGGCAGGAACAATCAATCGGAACTTCCTTTCCCCTCAAACCTGATGGCTTTTATTGAGAAAAATCGGTTTTAGGGAAAAGGAAGTTCCGGAAGATTGATGACTACAAAACAATACTACAACATGACGTAGCAATATCATCCGCTCCCGACCGGATCATAAACCCAAAAAGCAATGCTGCCCAGGCTACATTTAGGCCTGAGGCCAATTCTTAAAAGGCCTTTTAAATCCTGACCTAAGTTTTCTGAAAAACTTCAAATATTTATATAGAAGCATCAAATTTTTTACATTTTTGAATACTGTACATACTGTACAGATCCAACATGGGTTCCTGGCCTGAAGGGGTAAAACACCAAAAGGGGATCCCGCCCAGAATGGGTTAACCACAGTGAAGTCATTTGTCAAGGAAATTGACTTAATTTGAGAAAATGTTAGGGTGTCATTAGGGTGCTGGCTAGAGCACCTTTCTGCTGAAAATGGGGGCGGGGGGCCATGGATCTTTGTTTATCAGCTTGGACATGAAAACACCCCATATCATAAAAACTAAACACTTTTAAAAGCGCTCTTGGTAAAAATAAAAAAGAAAGCACATTGACTTAAGAGTTGGTGTCTTTTGCACTGCGGTTAAGATTTGATCATTCATCTCAGTTAGTGGAGGATGCAAAAATGTGAATCCACGCTTTTGTCTTCTTATGTACATTTTCTGGCCTTCCTAAGAAAATCATTGACAGACTACAGAGTTTTAACAAAAACCAAGATGAACATATCACTCCAGATTTAGCATCTTTACACTGGCTTTCTGTAACTTTCAGGATCGATTTCCTTTTAATTGCTTTTAACTGCTAAGGACGACATTGGACGAGGTTTATTAACGACATTGAACGAGTTATTAGGTTATTATTATTATTAATCCAGAATCGCCAGTCTTATATCTACCGGTTCTTGGCGTCTCTGTCGCCTGGCAACGCTTTGCTTCCGCTTCATTAAATATTTTCCCTCCGTCCACCGTATCTTTAGCGACGATCTTTAGCTGCAGTTTTCTCAGAACTGAAGCTCAGATTGAGGTGATCATACAGAACATTGGAGCTCAATACAAAAAAACACCTCACGGTACTATATTAGCGCTTCTGACAAAAGTGAAAGTAACTAGCATCTGCCCCGGAAATGAAAGATTTTTGCTTCCAGTTCACCGAATCAGCTTTTGAGCTCTTCAACTTTGGCTGAAAAGGAGGTGGTTGCCTCCTCGAGGTGGCAAAAATGAATGGCGAAGCAGATAGCTTTAAAAGCAAGCTCAATACCCACTTTTTTTACTATTGCTTTCATAGCGGTTCCCTGTAAATGTGTGGTTCCTTATTGAAGTGTGTTCCTATATCGGTGACATGTAGGTTGTGTGGTTCCATGTAAATGTAGATAGGACTATTAATACATTTTTTAATAGGTCTAGATTAGAATCTGTCATCATTCAAAAGTGATGTAGTGATGTTTTGTTCTTGTAACGTTTTAATCTAGCTTCTTTTTAATTTGTTCTTGATCATGTTTATGCTCTTAATTGTTTTTAATCTTGATTAATACGTTATTTTTTTAATGTAAAGCACTTTGGGCTGCATTTGATGTCATGAAATGTGCTATACAATTAAAATGATAAAAACAGTGCCCATTTCTTTTAAGTTTTACTGTCTTATATACTTAAACGTATAAAGGGATATAATAATTACAAAAAACGTCTTGCATGTTGAGGAGCCATTTTAAAACTGGAAATGACAAATAATCATGAATCTTGTACTGTATCTTAACCGTGATGTTAACTCATTAGGTACATTAGCCATCTGTGCCAATGATGAGAAGCTTGTCATTTATTGATTCAGTTTGAGATCGCTCTATACTACCGCCTATAAGCGTCTCTGTAGCTAGGAGATAAACAGGAAGTGGTCAGTCTGTCAATGAAATGATTAGTGGCTCATTACTAAATTGTCACTACCTTGCGGTTACAATATTAACGCTTCAGTTCAGATTAAAAAAAGACGGTAGCCAAATCAGCTTTGGTTGATTTTGCTTGCTGTCATTTTGGGTTCTTCAAAATAGAACTCCTGGCTGAATCTGGTGGCTTCAACACTGTACAGTATGTCACTATTTGGAGCAGGGTGAACATGGTCCAAAAGGTTTGTTCACAGCACAAGATAAAGAAATATCAAGTAGTATATTTATAGAATATACATATTAAAATAAATAAGTAAATGCTTTCTCCAGAGATAAATCAGCCGTTTCTGTATTATGATGCAACATCAGCCCAGACAAAACTATAGACTATCCTTAAAACCTTCTGACACACACTGACTTGAATTGGAATGTTTACAATTATGCAGCTCACGGTGCAGTTCGATAACATTGCATTGTCCTGATGCTGAACAACTCTAGTTTTTGTGGTACATGTGATTTGAAAAATATGGGAGGTCATACTTACATTTATAAAAAACAGCTTTAAAAGATATTTGAGGGAGCAGCTCATAGACTTTTCCCAAGATATTAGCTTCAGTGGCGAGAGACGCATCACCATTCCAGACTTGAACAATATCTTCTCGATCACGAACGCTTACACTGACACCTACAACCTCATCATCTGTAAAACAGAGACACCAGAGTTTGATCATACAACTAGTAGTGGGGTCGTAATCTGATACTTCCGTGCCCGCGGAGAGCAAAGGTCCGTTTCTCAGTGGCTCTATGAAGGTTAAAAAACAAATTGAGCCCCCATGTAAATCGCAAAAAAATCATATGGCCACCATCAACAACCTGTTAAGGCAATAAGGAAAAATTACCTAAAATTCATTCTGCTTTCAGTAGCATGTGACGTGAAAAAACACTCCTTGGGCTAGAAACGGCCATTTTGGCCATATGGATTTGGGGCTCTCATGAATTTTCCCTGCGTTTTTGCGATTTACATGGGGGGCCGGGGGCTCCATTTGTTTTTTAACCTTCATAGATGATAAATCCACTGAGGAACGGACCTTTGCTCTCCGCGGTCACGGAAGTATCAGATACGACCCTACTATAGGAACAATGCATGTCAGCTGATATGACAACAGCAACACACTGAAATCCCCAATGTGAGTTAGTTGCAACAAGAGTCAGGTAAAGTATAGTCATTCTTTTTTACTTTTTTGCAATAGCAAAAAGACAGCAGTGCAAACATTATAAAGTACAGACTTGACACTCACCTGAAGCACAGTAATCTGCAAACTGCTCCCCAATAGTAGCAAGTAACAATTCTTTCCAAACTGCCGACTAAAATAAGAACATAAGAACCCATTAACAATGCTGTGATTTATTTGAAGTGAATAAAAACTGTTGAAGTGGACAAACACCTACAGTGCTTTCTTTTGGTATTTTCATCTTCCATACACCTCCTTTTGCATTGCTCTCTTCTTCCCTATGTTGGATAAAGAACTGCATCAGATCAGATTGTAATGCCATATACTCTTTGGAACAGTGACGTAGAGTCTGTGGGGGCCGGGGGGCCAGGGCCCCCATGAGGAATTGGACCAGGGATCTCGGCCCCCATGAGGAATTGGACCTGAATATATATATATATATATATATATATATATACACGCCTCGGTTTGTACCGCACCAGGTCGCGCCGCCCGTTCGCGCAATTCTCGTCTTGCATTGACTTTGTAATCGCGCTGCTCTAACCATCCAAGTCTGGCACCTTAACACCTCTTTTCTCCTCACTGTCCGGGACTGGGGGTGGTGGGGAGTGGACCGCGTTGCCTGTCCCTTGTACACACGGGTGATCGAGGCCCCCATGACGATTATAAAAACATTTCGTCTCTGCTTTGGAATAAGGGTGAAGGGCCACATTTACATTTGAACCAGTGATAAGGAAAATATAGGAAAAATCAACAACGTAAACAACATTGGTGCAAGCCATACCATAGTGGTCTCCTCTCTCCACGCATTAAGTGATAGCTACATCTATTGGGCAAGGCAGTCACTGGAGGAATGTTGTTGTACACACTCCAGAACATCTATGAAGAGGACAGAAAACAAAAGACAATCTACATGAGCAAACAAATAACTGTTATTTTATAAAGGCTAATGTTGTGTTCACACGGGCAGACACAGACGTGTGATGTAGTTTTGGAGCAGCTACATGCATCATTGCATCGTCATGTCTCTGGACGTGTGATGTAGTTTTGGAGCAGCTACATGGATCATTGCATCGTCATGTCTCTGGACGTGTGATGTAATTTTGGAGCAGCTACATGCATCATTGCATCGTCATGTCTCTGGCTTCCATTGACAATGAATTGTAGACTGCGTGTTTGCGTCTGCCCGTGTGAACGCACAATAACAGTGAATGCAAATGCTTTGACAAACTCATTTACCACCTAATGATTAATCACAAAACATGTTGTAGGCCTTTTTGTGGAAAACTGCCACAAAATATCTAGTTTCACAAATGTAAGCTGATCAATGGCTTGATGTGCCACAGTGCCGGTAACAAACATTCAACTGTATTTGTTTAGTCGAATACAATTTCTAATAAAGAGTTCGCACTATTTTATTTTCTCTTTTTTTATACAATTAAGGGTTTCCACTATTTTCAATAAGTTAAATGGGTTCCCACTCTTTTCAATAAACAATTTCCCCCAATAGATTTTATGTGGCCATATCATTATCATATAGGTTCATGTGAAATATGAAAAACACCTGGTGGGGAAGGGAAAGTCTTGATTTGCAGAGGCATGGCCATTAGTCAAGATCACTTTCAAGAACATTCTGAGGCATGTGCACACACTTTTCTTTTCCAGTGGGGGTGCCCGCTGCTCTGTTGGTTACAACTTGTTGCTGCAGTGTACAGTAATACTAAATCAAAGGTTGTAGGATATACCTCGGTGACGAAGTAGCCAATCAAGTGCAAGCTAGCCATCTGTCCCACCTATAGAACAATAATTTGATTGGCTGCAAGCAAGAATTGGAAGCAGTACATTTAATGTACGGCTCAGTCTGACTGCATCGACACTGTTGCGTCACGAAGATGCAAGCCGCGAGCGGCAGGAATCTCTTCCTGGTTTTTAAGCTGCTGGTGGATGGCAATTAAGCTCCACGTCAGCCAGAAAACTGGAAATGCTTGCCTCCGCTTTACCATTAGATCTTACTAAAACCTATATCTGCAGTTATCAATTTTATTAAACAAAATATTCTCCACCTGGACAGTTTTAACAGTGTAGATCTTCTTCAGATTGGATTCACACTCTGCAGCAGTTGTCCCTGGCAATGACCTAAAACAAAAACAATATCACACCTGTGTGAACTGAGCAGTGCAACTATACATTTATCGTTATAGTTAAGGCTCATTCATAGTCTGGATTTTCGGTGGTGAGGTGACCACCGAACTACAACATGACGTCACGAGCCGTGGTGAAGAGCAATCCACCGCCACCGCCCCAGGCCTTCTCTCTGTTTTTACTCACCACCGCTCAACATTATTTCAGCTCCGGTGGTCACCTCACTACCGAAAATCCAGACTATGAATGAGCCTTTACTGTGCTGTGCTGTGTAGTCTGTACTGTATTGTAGTGTACTGTGCTTCAGGAGTCTCCTTGTCTCTCTTGAATGACAGGTCGGCTCCAATTTTACCCAATCAGAAGAGAAAACTCATACAGAAGATAAAGGAGGATAAACAAGTGAAATTAGAAGTAACTAGACCGGTGCCCGGCTATAGAGACCTGAGTCGGTAACTATGGAAGTTGGAGATGCATGCCCCCCCCCGGCTATGCAATACCAATTGTACCCGGGTCAGAGTAACCATTCCATCTGTGTCCCTTTTATGCCCATATATGGAGATTTGTCTCTCTGTGTCCCTTCCCTTTATTCCTACTTATGGAGATCTGTGTTAGGCATGCCTAAATACAGAGTCGTAACGATGGAAGTTAGAGATCCATGCCCCACCCGGCTATGCAATACCCGTTGTACCCGTGTCAGAGTACCCGTTCCAGTGTCCACCAAACTGTCTGTGCCCATATATGGAGATTTCTGTATCCGTCTCCCTTTATTACTATATATGCAGTTCTGCGTCAGGCATTCCTAAATATGGAGTGTTGTGATGTGAGGTTCTGGACAACCGTGTGTCCGACCGACTCCCGGCACTGCACCCCCGGTGGTGGGGCGGAACGCCTGCGTCGAATTTATACAGATGTCAGAATGATGTCATAAGTCGGTGCGACGAACCTGTATACGTGGAGTCTATGCAGTGATGTCAGCTGTGTCCCCTTGTATGCCCATATGGAGTTCTTTGTTAGGCATGCCCAAATGTGGAGTCTGGTCCGGGCAGAGGCCTTTTGTGGCGGTTTGGCGTGTGACGCATTTGAAGTTCGTGGGGCGAACGGTTCTCGAGTTACGTGGATTTCAGACGTACACACAGAGACTTGGTGCATTTATAGTTAGATAAGATGACAACTGGAACACTAACTTATAACACTAAAAGCAGATAAACAAACCACCTGATTGGATGAAATTGGCAACAGACTTAAAATGTATTTTCTGATTATAAAATACTGACTCATGTTATTGAACAAACCATGTATATTGTATGGCAATGATTTCCAATTATCTGAATGTATTATATTATATAATAAATCACTTAAACAGTAGTTTAGTAGTGTGTATATATATATATATATATATATATATATATATATATATATATATATATATATACACAGACTTCACTTATTGGCAAGCCGGTGTTATGCATAGCCCAATATAATGGGCAAGCCTAGATTCTTAATTTTTCATGTGTGATTTGCCTGTGTGTACGCGGCTAATGAACGTTTCGTAAAATTGTAGCTGCCTGTTCCACTAGTAGGAAATCTAGGCTACATTTGAATTTAGGTCATGTATTGTCTTTTCAAGAAGACATCCTTCTGGCTCATGACTGGCCCATCTTCATTCTTCACGAAGCTATATTTGCTTACATTATTGGTACACCGGTCCTGCTCTCTATGGTGGCTACAATTACATTGCAATTACAATTAGGAAGCTAGTGGTATAGCCAGCCCTACGGATACATACACACACCCCAAAACGCCAAATTAGACCAGAAACATCTCGCATCTCACAGTTAGGTGTTTGGTTAGCTCCTTTCGGAACCCTACGTTAAAGTTTCTGACATTTTGATGACTTGGGTCCAAAGGAGCTCAACCCGGGGGGTCCGGAGACGGGCTAGTGTTTGGTAGGCTTTAACTGTCGCAGGCTCACAGCCAAAGTTTGGACTTTGCAACCTCGACGACCACCTCGACACGGGCATTTGTTTCAGTGAAACTTTCGCTGCTGTTTTTTGTCGATGTTCTAACTTCCAACGTTTGATAGTGAAATATTAACCAAGCTATCCTTGTATTTTGGCTTGGGGCCTACGGAATCCCCGGCTTGTCGCTTTATCGGCGTTTTTATATGTATGGTCTGTGTTTGTCATTTATTTAACGTGTGGACTGGACATGGTGAAAAGTAGATTAATAATCACTTTTTCTTGTAATAATACCTGTCAAGCCAGAAGGTCCAGGGGGAGTGGAGAGGCAACGCTGTGGCGTCTTCTTCGTGTTGCTTCTTTGTGATATTTTCCAATTCTTTCTCGTCGATGTCAATGTTATTTTCAGCTGTAAGTGTCGGTTCGCCGCGTGCATCACTCTCCATCTGCAGGGTTTTACCTACAGGAACGGCCATTTCTGTGCGCAAAATTACAGATTTTTGTGGCCTGTGTGTGAACCTTCTTATAAAATAGCCCGGCCGGGTCGGTCAGAATACTTGGCACAGAAAAAACTGCCGTGCCGCTTTTCCGCCCACCAGCGGATGATGACGCCTGGAAACATCTGCTCTACAAGCTCACAGCGCGCTGCGATGCGACGCATTGTGAGCTTGTAGATCGGCGACATTCTCCGCGCCACACCTTCGTACGAGGACGTATACCAACGTGACGTCACAGTCGGGGAGAAAAGAATAGAAAAAAAATATATAGAATATAGAAAATATAACACTTCCTGTTTACTTCCTTGGTTGCGAGTTAGCAAATATAAGGTCTTCAGAATAAGACTTTGATTGATTGATTGATTGATTGATTGAAATATTTATTAACAGTTTGCAGAATTACAGTACATTTCAAGCACAAACTCAATACAAAGACTGTTAACTGTGAGTGGACGACCCAATAAAGAATTACACTTGTTTACAAGAGGGTCCACCTTGTTCAATTCATCAAAACATTTAGAGACGTACAAATAGACACTTCTATATAGACCTAGTAATTCATGTTTTTTAAAAGTCTTTATTTAAAAAAAGCTTTTATGCTGATTCTTTTTAAATGGCGTACAGTACTTATATGTGCCCTAAAAGGTTGTTACCGATTTAAATTAGCTATTGATCCCCATTAAATTGGCATTTTATAGTTAATCTCACCTATTTAACAACAATACAATACATACATGTATTGCATGTACTGTATATTGTATGTATTGTACCGGTATAGGTGTAAAATAAAAAGTGGCGGGCCATCCAGTGCGGTCAGAGGTAAAAAAATTGCCGTTTACAAAGAAACATAATGTGTGTTGTAGAGCATCGTTTAAATGCTTAATTCATAGTTTTCATTTGCAAATGAACAGTTTTTCCAATGGAAGTTTACTCTAGAGGGTACTCTTATTTTGAAGAGATCGTCTTATATTTGCTAGCTAATATTTGCTGGTTAGACACTGGCCAGTCGAAGCAGCTGGATGGATGTCCGAAAGTGATTAATAGGCCTGCCGCCTATCCAGGCTGTCCCCTATCCTATCACCTAATACTTAGTTTTTATCTAATGTAGTAATGCTACATTGTTTGTAGAAAGACTGATACCATGACTGAGACACGTGTAAACAATTGCAAATGTTCTAATTTCAGGTGTTGTAGCAATTTGTTAGCCTGGTTTAACCACTCCCTTGATTGATTGATTGATTGATTGATTGATTGATTGATTGATTGATTGATTGATTGATTGAAGTATTAGTTTGCAGAATTACAGTACATTTCAAGCACAACTCAGTACAAAAACTGTCAACTGTGAGTGGACGACCAATAAAGCACTATGCTTGTTTACAAGAGGGTCCACCATGTTCAATTCATCATAACATTTAGAGACATACAAATATACACTTCTATATAGCCAAAAAAACAGGACATCATCATCATAAAGGAGGTAAAAAGGGAAAAGAAAACATATACAGTGAGGGGAAAAGGGGGTGGCCCTTTGAGAGCGGTTTTGAAGGAGTCAAGGGATTTGCATTTCTTAATGACCGTTGGTAGGGCGTTCCACATTTTGGTGGCAGGAGCGAAATTAATTTAGTTCCTTGTTTGTGCCAAATCTGGGTTGCACATGGTTTGTTGAGCTCCCTCTGTTGTTGTGGGTGTGGACTTCGTCTTAGCAGTTGTAGAAATATTATAGGCTACCTTAACTGTCGAATGTTCTAAATCTATTCTAATTACATTTTGGAGAAATTAACCAATTTTACATCGAGGTGCTCACCGTGCCCAGCAGCCCAGATGTCCTGATTGCCCACATGTTAAATCATGTTACCATACTTGCCTCTTAAAGTAACGGCTGACTATTTATGGGAAAGAAACAGAATCGTACTATCAGGCTTTAAAAATATGATTAGAGAAATATGATAGTTGTGCTGCTGCAGCCTGTGTATAAATGCTGTTTAGCCTACAATAATGTAAAGATATTGCACGACACTGGCTGCAGATGGCGCTGGTGGATCGCAGCAGCATCCATGTCTGTCTTGCTATACTTGTGTTATCTACTTAAAATGAGGTTAAATACAATAGTAGGAACATATATATAGACCTATACCCTATAGGATGCACGGTTAATCACTGGATTTGAGTTGGTGACTGATATGTTAGCCTACTCGATTGAGATTGATTGATTGATTGATTGATTGATTGATTGATTGATTGATTGATTGATTGATTGATTGACCGATTGATTGACCGATTGATTGACCGATTGATCGATGGATGTTTTTAATTGACGAAATTGATATGGATACAATCCAAATCGCTATGCCATGGGATATTTATATTTTACTTATTTAGCTATTTATTTGGGGAGGGGGATAGCAGAAACTATAGGCTATACAGAAAATAATTGGTAATGTCTGTTACAATTCCACTAATTGGTGGTTAGCTCTTTATGGCATTGTAGTAGAGCTGATCTCTGTGGGAAGATGTATGTGTTTTGAAGCTGCAAGTTTGTTTTAATATTAGCACCAACTAACTTATGGAGAAATTCTCCTGAATAGCCTAACTCTGGTCCAGACATAACTAGGTTACAACAACAGCAAGCACATGTGACATGCATGCTATGCTGCTCGATCAGTGCATCATCTAAATGCAAATATAAACAAGCCTGTGCCTTTAATGCTGAACCAGTCAGCAGCTTGTAATACATGATAGGAAAGGAACTGACACTGTATAACGTTTGCATGCATCTCTCCAGTGCATCGAGCCAGACTTCTGTGCCCCCAGATTGCATGAGACAAGGAAGGACCAATAGACTAATGATTCCAACTTAATAGCCTACTTCGCGCAAGAGGACTTATGCATCGCATCGGCGAAATAATTGCCCGTGGCTCGTTCACCGCTCTCTTGCCAAACCGCGCGTCACTCCATAGCACATAGACAAGTTATTGCAAAATGCAAATTGCAAGCAGACTATTATAGGCTATATAGTTGTTCGGTCCGTACGGTATAGGTTAATAGGGTATAGGGAGTACTGACTGGCTGCATTATGCATCTGATATATGACCAACCTTTGACGGAGCTGGAAAGAGTTGGATTTCCCCCCAAGTGGAAATTGAGATGTTTTTGTATTTTGATTTTTGATTTCAACATGGTTTACAACTTTACACAATGGGCTGCTTTCACTCAACATAAAATGGACCTACACAGAACGGTGTTTTGTCATTTTCGCATATTGGACACTTGTGAGATGAAGGATAAGAAGAAAATGAATATAAAAACTGTCCATACTGTTCCTATACCATTCCGATTGGGTTGAATGGAATTTATTATGGAAATTATTATCCAAGGCGAGTGGATCGGAACAGTTTCCCCTGATGTAGACTAAAATGTGCATATCTATCATGTTTATTTCTTTGTCAGTTTTCATCAACCATTAAAACCAGTCCACTTAATGTGGCGATATAAAATCAACGCGCATGTGACAATAGCTCGGTTGCATAGATGGCAAACACGAGTGAGTTTGGGGAAAGCAACCCTTCGCTACACAATGATGCCATCATCACCGCATCTGCGGTGAAACTGAAAGTGGCTTCACTGGGGCTCATCATTTGTATCAGTCTGGTTGGGAATGTGTCGCTGTCTCTGCTGCTGTTCAAAGACAGCTCCCTTCACAAGACTCCGTATTATTTTCTCATTGATCTTTGTTTAGCAGATGTCATACGAGCCGCCGTGTGCTTTCCCTTCGTGATGGTATCCGTCAGCGGCGGCTCCACTTGGACACACGGCGTTTTAACCTGCAAAATAGTTGCTTTCATTTCTGTCCTTTTCTGTTTCCACGTAGCGTTTTTGCTCTTCTCCGTCAGTGTCACACGATACATGGCCATTGCATATCACAGGTTTTATTCCAAGCGAATGACTTTATGGACATGTGTGGCGGTTATATGCATGGTCTGGACCCTCTCTGTCGCGATGGCTCTCCCTCCAGTGTTCGACGTTGGCACATACACATTCATCCGTCCGGAGGAGCAGTGCATTTTCGAGCATCGACATGTGAAAGCAAATGACTCCTTAGGTTTCATGTTGATGCTGGCTGTCATCGTGGGCACGACGCATGTTGTTTACATAAAGATGCTTTGTTTCGTTTACGACCATCGCAAGATGAAACCAGCCCAGCTGGTACCAGCCGTAAGTCAGAACTGGACTTTCCACGGCCCCGGGGCGACTGGACAAGCGGCCGCCAATTGGATAGCAGGATTTGGACGTGGTCCCACCCCGCCGACGCTGGTGGGCATCAGGCAAGCCTCGCATAATGGAAGTAGACGGCTGCTCGTCTTGGATGAATTTAAGATGGAAAAGCGCATTGGGAAAATGTATTACATGATTACACTTTCATTTCTCCTTCTCTGGGCCCCTTATGTAATTGCGTGCTACGTTCGAATATTTGTGAAAGGGGGCCCCGTTCCACAGGTCACGTGTACCTGACTGCAGCTGTGTGGATCGGGGGCAAATCCCATTATTAGTTTTATATTCAACAAGGAGCTTCGGTTGCGTCTCAGAGCATGTTTCCCGTGCTGTCTTTCTTGACACACACACACGCACACGCACACACACACACACATATATTTTATAAGCTCTTGTGTGAACAAGGTGATAAAACTTATTGCCTCCTATACACAGGTTTAATGTTTGTCTTTAGTTCAATGTTTGTTTTGTAAACGCATTGAAAATGAAGGGAAAATTTGTGTCATTTACGTCATATTGTCCCTTTATTGTTAATGTTTGTGTTTGCACCGTTTGTTTTACATCACCATTACATCACCTAATCGACATGAGTTAGACTTTAATATATTAGCGCCCCTCACTTCACACGGGTGTGATTTTTTTTAATCCATGTTCGTCAAGGTCAAGGATAAATTGTGTTGAAGATGAGGTCTTTATATAGACAGAACAGAATGATTATTATTACTACTACTAGGCCTACTACTACTACTACTACTACTACTACTAGGCTAGCTACTTTTCTTTATACCAATTCTACTCTGAAAACAACAGTTACTAGGCCTACTTTGGAACAATGTTTGCATAATAGTATTTCTGAGAAAATAAATAACATAACCTTTTGTGTTTCACGACTCGGATAACGTGTTCATTTCAAAAGAGTAGCTTTGAAACATAAATGGCATGTTTTTTTGCAGCTTTAAAATGGCTTTATCTGTTGCAAATCTGCCTTTTTGCGCAATGGAAGTTATGGAACACAAGCTGTCCCCCTACACTGGTGTAATAAAGTACTTTTACTTGAGTATGTACTTTTTAAAATCTCATCTCTTAGCCTTAGGCCATTTGATGATTGGCAGTTCTGAGTTATCGTTCTTCACAGAAATATGATAGAGGGCCGTGAGGATCCCTCAGGAACTGAAGCCTACTCATTTGTCAAAAGACCTCTGACCTTTAGATCTCCCGATGAGTACATTTGTTATGATTTGCTCGATCCAATTTTCTGACTTTTTTTGGCCACGTCAAAGAATTTCGTGACCGTGGTAATGGTAACCAATACCCTTGAAATCGCATTTCCATTCATGCGAATGGAGTCTGGACTCCAGCGGGGGACTACAGCGTTGACAGACAATTATGAATAATAGATAAAATAGCATATCTACAATCTCACAATGCATCACATTGAATTGTTTGGAAAACTTTCTGTATTTCAACAGAGCATATTATATATTGATATTAAAAAGTAATAATGCACTTTGAAATATTTAAGTAAAATTTAACAGAGCAACTTTCACTTGTAGTTGATAAATGTTTGACCAGAAGAATCTATACTTAGACTCAATTACTGGAGCACTTCCCCCTCTCCCTCTCTCAACTGCTATTGATTACATTCGTTTTGTCCTATTTGCTCATTGACAAACAGTAGTAGTAGTACGCACGCCAAAATGTTTAAAGGTCACTTTGTTCAGTAAACAGACATTTACATTATAGTCAGTGAGACCAGGGGTCTGAAGTATGATGTACTTAAGGAGGCAGGTGTAGTGTGCCAAAATTAAGCAGCTTGGTATATTGAAGTATGTCAGAGTGGATAAGACCAGAACATTATACAAGTTCTACCGGTACACTACATTTGTATTAAAGAGTCAAATGAAAATAGTGGAAATCTATATGGATTGTTTTCAAAACTGTTTTGGGTGCTCTGATTTCTTAAATGACCGCAAAACACAAGGAAATATGTGTCCAAACAATTACCATCACAGAATGTCTCCTTGTTGTACTGATAGCTATGTGCATGGTCTTTCAATCATTACAAAGGTGAGTGAGACAGGCATTTTCTTTTGTATGTCCTTTTGAAGCCTACCGGTGAAAATGATGATGTTTCTTGCCCTATGCGTGTCACTCACCAAATGTTCTACAACCAAATGTGGGCTTTTGCCACATAGGACTTGCTAGGTCCAGGCCACACAACTCGGTTGGGGTAAAGCAAGGAACAACTACAAGCATGCCTGGACTGGACTGATTGGGACACGTTCAGAGATGGTTCATTGGATGAAATTACCACAGTTACAAATGAGTATATACATTTTTGTGTACAGCTGGTTGTTCCTACAAGGGAGATAAAAATCTATCCAAACAACAAATCATATGTGACAAAGGATATAAAAAATGTAATAAATGAAAGGAAAACAGCCTTCATAAACAAAGATTTCAGTGCACTTAAATTGGCAGAAATAAAGTTAAAAACGAAAATGAGGCAGGCAAAATTGGCACATAGACAGCATCTGGAGGATGCGTTTAATGCCAATAATCACAAAAAGGCATGGGATACTATTAAATCTATGACAGGAATGTCAACCCCAACTAAACCTATTGTGACCAAAAATGCACATGGCTTTTCTAATGACCTACATACCTTTTTCGCCAGATTCGAATCATTGGACAATTCCTCAAAGTGCACTGAAATACTGAAGGCTGTAACACCTGCCCCCTCAAACAGAATTACCATCACTGAAGAGGATGTAAGAAAGTATTTCAGTGTACTAACACAAGGAAAGCTAATGGGCCGGATGAGTGCAGTGCTTTTCTCCTCAAAAACTTTGCATCTGAGCTGGCTCCAGTGTGGAAACCAATATTTCAAACCTCTGTAGACACACACACAATTCCCCTGTCTTGGAAAACATAAAACCACTACCCAAAATCCAATGTCCAAAAGAACATAAGACAAATTTTAGTCTGAACTGACAATAAAGTACTATATCATATCGTATGATGTCACAGAGCCTCACTGAAGATAAGGGTCAATGAAGAAGTGACTAGTTAGTTACATTGTTTTTCCTGAATAATTGATACAAACGCTTTTTCAGTGGATAGCCTACTGTTACTATTGGGCATGCAAAAAAAAATCTAACTTCTGGAATCCGTCATTTTCAAGATGGCATCTGCGATGGCTGCAGAGAGAGAGTTATATGTCAATTACTATTCAACTGGTGGTTTTGATTGCTCTTAATCTGTGAAATTACCAAATTAAAGATGGTGTCCCAAGGTGTTGTTACCCTTTTTTATTTTTAGGTTTTATTGAAAATGGACACAGTAGCTCACATTTAAGGTATAGTTAAGTATTAAAATGGTAAACACTTTGGAAGCATATACTGAACCACTTAGGAAATTACTTAACTAACCACAAAGTCATCATGTAATTTAGCAAGGTTTACCTAATACCAGCCCATTATAGGCACTTGTGTTATACAGTCACTATTCATTGTCATTCCTCTGATAGAAATGTGTTCACAGTCCAGTTCACAGACACAGTCCACAGACTTGGCAACCCGATCTCACCCAAACACTGAAATAACACGGATTGAATTCTGTACATACACTACTAGAAAACCCCAAAATCCATACAGATTACACTGAAATTCTCCCCATAGACCGCAACGCTGTCTCAAGCGAACTTGAGCAACGGGAGCCACCACCGAGCAGGCTAAAGCGAGCGAGTTGCCGTGGCGAACGTTGGGAAGTTCGATTGAGCCGACTCAGCCCGTCCTAGTTGCAACCCGATGGGCACAGAACCGTAAATAATGTTGTGGGGAGCGCATTTGCCCCCACTGAGATAATGAGGTGAAAGCCACGCCTCCATTGCGGTCAAAACAGTAGTTTGTAATATGTACAGATTTGGGGATTTTCTAGTAGTGTATGTACGGAATTGCCAATCCTTTCACCGTGTTTGGGTGAAAAGATCGGGGCGGACTTGGTAGTCCATATCTTCTAGCAGACCCATGGACAGACCAATACAGACATTTGTGGTTTTTCGGTTCTCAAAAAACCTTTGTCTTACAACTTCCTACTGCACTCCCTCAGGTCATATGATATGGTACGTACACACACAGATATTCCGTGAATATATGCATAGATAATAGTAGCTAAATGAAGAGATTTGTGGTAAAAGAAAACATACACACACAATTTCATTCATTCAAGTTTTATTTATTCTCGAAATTACACTGAGTAATCAAACTCATTTTCAGTGTCTTCAAGTAATACAATCACATAGAAAAACATCACAATACATCAGAAGATCAGGAAAATAAAAACAAAGAATACAATACAATACAAGGTATACATGTGAAATTACATAGGTTTACAAATAAAAAGCTAAAACAAATTTCAAATCAAAGCTAAACCAAATTTCAAAATGATCTAAAAACAGTTACACATTGTGGGGGTCTATATGCTTACCAAGGTTTTAAAACGATGCAATTACAGACAGAATAATTCATCGTCAAATACTTTTTTTGTCAGGTGAAACCTGACTATGGAAAGCTCATGAAATGTAAGCGACCTAGTCATCAAAGTAACGACCTAGTCATCACTGGTTTCTACATGAATAGAAATATGCATATTGTAAATAAATAGTTATTAAATATAGCTTACATGGCATAATATAAATTTAATTTAATCATGTAGCAAAACGTGTTGGTGTAGAAGTTCATTTCTTCATAGGTAATAGTCTTCTTTATACTTAAATGGTGAAAGACATTTAGATGTTCCCTCATCTATGGTAATGCATACCAAATTGGGCAGACAAGGACATGTATGATGCCGTCTTCTGCCATAAAACGGAACCTGGAGATGAGGAGAAAGAGAGAGGTAAGGATACCCTTTCAGGGTGAGAATCATACCTGGTTAAATTAATGCCAAATACATAATGCTGAAGTGAAATTTGCAGCAGCAGCGATAGCGGTAGCAGCACCAGCACAAACGGTGTTTCCTCTGACACTCAAGGAGTCAGGGACAAAGGTAGTCTGGTTCAAACACAGCGGCAATAGAGCCCAGAGCAGATGGACATGTCATTATCAGTCTTGCCACCCACCACCTCTGTAGGTGTGGTATCTCCGATACAGGGACACACGGTTAGGTATAGATGGGTATAAATAAACACACAATTTGGATGTCACGAGCCGGAGCAGATGGACATGCTGTCAAGACTGAGGCTATACCCGAGTGTGTGTGGGGATGACTTATTTATCGGTGTGCATTGATGCACAACAGGTATGCTGTCCCACCCAGCTCAGGGTCCAATTAGTTTGGACTCAGGCCAGGTGTGACTTCTTAAATCAGCCATCACCCATGCCACATACTGCTGTGTAGCTCACTTTTTGACTCATTGGGTGACAGTCATCTTCCTCTTGTCCCATGGGGGTACACATGCGCAGACTCCGGATCCAAAGGCTGACCGCACAGCACATGCCTCCGCCACACTGAGAATCCTTTTCACATACCTAGATGTGTGCAAGCGCACGCACGCACGCACGCACGCACGCACGCACACACACACACACACACACACACACACACACACACACAGTAAGGATACCGAAGAACTCGCCAGTTTACCATGTCGCCGCGGCGTAGTATGTCAAACTCACAGATGTTATAGTTAATTTCCAAAGTGATCAAATTATTTTGTGCAATTAAATGGTCAGCTAGATAATGATAAAAAGTTGAGTATGTGAATACCAATGATAAGTAAATAAGTAAGTAAGTAAGTAAGTAAGTAAGTAAGTAAGTAAGTAAGTACATTTTATTTATAAAGCACCTTTCGAAACAATGTGCTGTACAATGAACACAATACAATCTATCAAATTATAACAGTGTAATGATGCAAGGAAAAATGGAGTACAACAAGCAATAAAACAAAACATAATCAAGAAGGTCAAATAACACTGGGGAAATGTTTCCGAAATATTTCAACATACTCTTAAAAATAACAACAGACTCAGCATTTTTAAAGTGAAAGGTAGGGCGTTCCATAATGTAGGAGCAACTACTGCAAAAGCGCGGTCACCCTTTGTCTGCTGTTGTAGAAAGTTTGTGCCATCCTTGAGTCATGCATAATTGTGAGTTTACTGAGGTCGTCTTGCTTAAACGAGAGATATAGCTGTGTATCATCAGCTTAACAATCATATGAGATACCTTCAAAACTGTTAATAAGGGAGCCAAGGGGGAGCATGTAGAGTGAGAAAAGGATTGGACCAAGTATGGAACCCTGGGGGACATATGAGATACAATATGTGAGAGATCATCTAATGATATCTGGGAAAGAGAGCGAACAGGAGGAGGAAGGACAGTATATGTTGATGCCAGGTGGTATGATATTGGACCTTATGTTATCAACTTTGTCTAGAAAGAATGATACAAATTGTTCACAGTCCTCATCAGAGAAGACAGGAACTGGAGGAGGGGCTGGGTTCACCAAGGTATTGATGACAGAAAAAAAGGGCTTTTGGTTTGTTTTTATTAATGTTAATCAAATTAGAGAAATATGAGGTTCTTGCATCCTTGATTTTCTGATTAAAGGCAGTCAGGAGTTCCTTCATATGAATGTGTCCCTGGATTTTTTTTCCACTGCCGTTCTGCCTGTCTACATTCCCTTTTAAGGCTGCGGATGCATCATTCATCCATGGGGATGAATTGACAGAACTAACACATTTCTTTTTTGTTTTTTGCGGGGCAACTAAATCTAGGGCAGATGAGCAAAGATTGTTAAAGTGGGAGACGAGGTCATTAGTGTTGGTTGGAATTAAAATGTCGTTAGGGTAGGCCTACCATTTCAGGATATTGTCTACTAATGAATTACATTGTTTCGGTACTTTGGTGTTTAAACTTTTAGCATTCCTACTCTCTCTAGTGTTAACTCTAAACAACTATCCTCTCTCTCAATTCAATGCAATTTAAATGAAGGTGAAGTAAAACAAAAATATATATAATATACATTTTCTATATGATATATAATCCAATATGTTGAGCAACCCTTGAGGCTTATGTAAAATATTGAGGTATTTACAAACACTGATTTAAGTTGATCAAGATGAGTGTTCATCACTGTGCATAAAATGAAGGACGTGACAGACTTGGATCACCAGTCCCCGTCTTGGTTGTATGTACATGTAATTCCTTCAATTCATATTAGAAACACTATTGGAATGTTGTGAATGACACTGTTAGGTCTTTTTATGGCAATTAGTTAAGCCTGCGGATTTGAGCAGATTCAAAATTTGACTGTTCAAACTGATAAAGCGCATTTAGAATTGGTTTGCCATTTAATTAAATATATCTTGTTTATTCTGGTGGCCTTTTTGTGATAGCATTTTAATATAGGCTACTATAATTGTCATTAAATGCCCATAAGCACTTCTTTTAAGAAATGTGTACAATTGCCTCCAAACCAAAGTGCTATGAATAAAATAAAACACAGTTAAATCATTTGCATCCTGGGTTCTGGACGTGGTTCACACACATGCAATCATTAATAGGATGTGTGTTCTAAAGACGACTTCAGGGCTGTGGACAGTTCAGAAACCCGCCTACCAGTGACATCATTGTTAGTCAAAAAACGTTTAACTTTTTTTTATTAACGTAAAAGTCAATTGTTTTTCAAAAACAGCAGATCTACAACGCATTTTAGATTGGCTTCCCTCTAGACTTGTTTCCCTCCTTTGTTTTATTGCATCTTTATAGAGGTAAAACATTGCCCAGGCTCACGTAGGACACACACACACACACACACACACACACACACACACACACACACACACACACACACACACACACACACACACACACACACACACACACACACACACACACACACATACACACACACACACACACACACACACATCAGTTTAACTCTGACAAGTGTGTTTTTATATCTCACAGTGTGATATGTGATGAGCCTATCAGATGGCAAAAATATTGACGTCCACTTACCCCTGTGATGATTGCTGATGATCCATGATGTGACACCAACAACAGGCAAAAGAGCCATGAGAAAAGGGAACTCATGGTGAAGAGTTTGGCTCCTGTGTCCTCCAGGGCGATATATGCTCTGCAGTCAGACCAATCTGTGTGTGCATGTGAACGCTAAGAAGTGCTCTCCAAACTCATGTCTTGAGGGGTGGCAGAGGTTTATAAGCCTGCAGCCTGCCATTCAAAATTGCAGTGACTCATTCATGTTGCATTGTAACGTGTAGAAAACGCAGAAAGAAAAAGAACCGGAAAAGGTAAACATTAATATCACAAGGTCCCTGTCTGCCTTTCTCTATGCTCCCTTCTTAAGAGCTGAGTAATACTTTTTTATAGTTCACAACAAAAACAGCAAACAAGCAAGCAAGTTTATTTGTACAGCAACTTTATGTAAGGCATACAAAATGATTTAGTTTATTGTTTTATTGTTTATTGATTACTGTTTAGTTTCTGTATCTTCTGTGTGAGTATCTTCTGGCAGAATTTTTAAGCACATTTGTAAATGTTTTGAAAAGTGGTCTATGAACATTTATAATAATAATTTATTACAATTATTATTTTGAGTAGTAATAGCATTATTCTCGTTGTTATTAATATTATATATTTAAAGATACATAGAAGGAATGAAGTAGAGAAATTAAAATGTTCCACTGTGTCATGTCATGTGATCGTAGTCTTGATCAGTATGCAGCACAACATGAAGCTACATTTCTTCCTCTTTTCTATCGCTTTTCATGTTTCAAGGCCAAAGGTGTGAATACAGCTTTTGAATTATGGATTTATGACCATATGGATGGGGGATTTGCAAGGTAAGCATACCACGGTATCACACCGATGGCGGAGGAAACCATGCAAGGCACCAACCTACTCATCGGGAGCAGTTAGGGTTTCAGTCTCTTGCTCAAGGACCCTTCAATACTTTGCCAGGAGGAGTTGGGAATCGAACCTGGAACCTTCGGATTCCAAGACGGCGCTGAGCCACTTGTTTTATGTTATTCGTTTTATGCTAGTTCTTTGCTGTTTCTGTCCTGAAATAAGAGTCAAGGTGTGCTTGAATATTAATAATAACCACTTCAATGTATTCCTTGGGTCCAATATATATAGAAAAATCTGTTCATTGGTCTTTGTATGTTGTTATGTTTTCTGCTATCTTCTCCACCGTATGGTTAATTTTTGGAATAGGTTTAAGAAAGGATTAAAAAGAAACGCCATGGAACTTTAGTTGAAGAATACCGTATATCCATAACTAGACACCATACCATAAAGGTCCCAAAAAAACAAGTTACGAAAACACAGCCTGGGTTCCAGTCTGATTCGCTGGGTTCCGTGCATTTGTTTTGTTACTCGTCACAATACAAATTCACGAAAACATGTCACTCAGGTGCTGTGGGAGCCTCTCAGCTGCCCTGCTACTTGCATCCTGACTGCTCCATCCCAGGACTGACTGCTCCCGCAGCTGAACTGCTGTTTGGAGGGGACCACCCCTCTGAAGCTCCATTTATACTCTGTTGTGAATGATATGTGTAGAGAGCTTGTACGCGGAGATGTGCTATATATTGTTTATGTGCGACACTGTCGTATGGCCGAGTATAAATTAGGCATGAGAACTACAACAAATCCAGTCAATAAACATGGGTCAGAGCTAAGGGGCTTAGAAAGAAAAGCATATTCTAACAAGATGTACCTTTCTGTTTGGTAAATAGTGTGCAGTGATGCTGCACAGTCACAAAAATCTGATTTTTCATTACCTCAAATGACTTACTTAAAATGATGTCTGACATAAAACTTTAACGCAGCACTGAGATAGTGCAACTCTTCCACTGTTTCCCCAGAGATAGAATGAATGGTTATTTTACTTTTTGTTTTGCATATTTCACAGGGCTTGGTGAAAGTTTTATGTCCTGAAATTGGTTTAGTAGTAGGGCAGAGTTGTTTGATGCCATTACATTTAAATATATACTGCATGATTCTCTGTCTTCTATTAAACATCAATTACTCAAATGGCTCTAAGATATTCTATTTAAGTTGTGCAATAGAGCGTCGAAGTCCTGACGTCACTCGCTCATCCCCTGGTTCTGCCCGGTTCACGGAAGTCATTTCTCTATGGAGAATAACATGGGGCCATCTTAAAATCGTTTCATATAAGCATTGTGGTCCAAAAATAAACAAGCTGTCTCTGCGTTATTGTCAGGGAGGTGTCTCTGTATCGTTTGCGACAGTCAGTCACTCATATATGATATATGTCTGTTTCTAGAGAAAATGTAACTAATTCAGTAGCAGTAACAATAGCGTTTTCTCTCAGTAAGTTGATTCTTCATATCCATATGAGTGAAGCGGCTGGGATGACATTTTTCAAACACAGTACTTGGCATTAGTGAATAAAAATACACAATTAGTGATATTATGTTTTTATTTTGTACGGATATGAATACTGGTGTGCCTTGAGATTTGTACTTGTCCTTTGGTGTACCTCTGGTCTAGCTACCTCTGGTCTAGCCCAGCGGGGATAGACTGATTCCCTGGGGAATCAGTTAGTTGATGGTTCTATCCTGGTTCCTCCTGATGTCACTCATGGTGGCTGCAATGTGAAAACGCTGTTCTCCTAACTGCTTCCACTACTCTTGAAAATTAGCATGGGTGAAAACCAGAGGACAAATTCCAGCCAGAGGACCATTCACATTTCCTTTACTTTCAAATGAAGGAGATGGTGGTACTGTAATCTATCTAGGCCATTCAGCGTTTTTTGTTTTTGTTTACATGGTGATTGTTTCGTAGGCTCGTTACATTTTCTTTGTTGCTAATATTTAATAAGGACGGGTGCTACACCAGAATGTTACGTGTAGTGCTCAACATCAGCAAGAGTACACATGTTACCAACGAGAATCTGTATGCTGGAATATTCAGGGTGAGCGACAAAATAGCAGCCAGGAGAATGAGACTTGCAGGACACTGCCAAAGACACCAGGAGCTGCCAGCCAGCAAACTGGTGCTGTGGGAACCAACGCATGGGCACCGGTCACGAGGACGTCCCATACTAACATATGTGGATGTACTCAAGAAAGATGCAGGAGCACAAAGCACCAACGAGCTGGCCGGATGTATGGAGAACCGGAATGACTGGAAGTGACGATGGAAGGCTCGTCTGAGGACGACCTAGAGATAGGCATTAATAAGCTATAAGCTTCTGCCTAAACATTTTCGATCGCGTTAAAAAGAAGAAAATTATTGTTGTGATGTCTGACTGATAAAGATCGAAATAAACCATTCATTCATTCATTTGAATCCCCTGCCTACTCTCCCAGGGGCTGGGCCAAAACAGCAGTGTTTGACAACCTGTCAGACAAGGCCTGATGTCCACAGCTCCTGTGTGTCTCACTGTCTGTCACCCAGAACCGTGTATGCAGGGGCGAAAATATCGACTGGTGTGGTGTTGGCCTAATACGCGGCTGGAAATGAGCACAGAGTCAGGAGGTAAAAGGCAGCCACACCGTGATTTATTCCCAAAAGAAGGTTACAGCATGGGAAATGGCAGGACACAAGCAGCAAACAAATAGGACATGTTGGTGTGCAGCTCCTGCTCCACCATGTCCTCTCAGGCTCTCACTGATCTATCACTGAGTGTGTGTGCTTCCTGGCAGCCTATTATAGGCAGCTGAAACAATCAGTGCAGACTCTACCATGTTACCGGTAACCTCAAACATGCAACACTTCTAAACCCCACATAAACCACGTCACATAAGCCTATAAATCTATATCACTACACGGGTAAGTAAATATCAATTATGCCCACTATTGCAAGATAAACCACATATCCCATTACTATTAGCAGCTCCAATGCACAACTCAAACACCCCCTGGCCATTTCACTGTGGTCCAGTCCAGACCCATATAAGCCCTTTCCAGACTTGAGCAGACAGGCGCGGCCGTTTTCCGCTGTCTGCTGGCGTCTCTTCCGGGTTTTTAGACTTTACTTTATACTTTACTTTATTTGTTTATTTAGTCGGGACAATGTACATTAATGAACATTACATTAAAAATGCAGTGTAAATATACCAGATTTAGCAAAACATGCTAATTTCCATCTGCAGTCCCCAGACATCGAACATCAAACAGTACAAACAGGGCTGACAGCCTGACATACAGGACATAGCAAGGACATAGACAGGTGGTGGATGGGAAATGAAGCTCGAACGCGGCTTCCATTTGCCGCAGAGGAGAGCGTTTCCGTGGACTCTGGCCATCGCGGCATTCAGCCATGTGGGTGGAGCTTAATTTCCATCCACCAGACGCCGGCAGACAGCGGAAAACGGCCACGCCTGTCTGCTCAAGTCTGGCAACACCCATATGGTGCTCTGGTAGCCTGGGGACTATTTTGCCCGAACACATGTATTGCACTTGCCCATCATGACCAAACATCCCTCTGTTTCCCCAGGTGGTACTGTCCAATGCTGAGTGGCCATCCTGCCGGATAGGAAACAACTCCCATGTTTATAATACTTTCAATAAACGAATTGAACGAATTCAACTCTTTTTCTTTGTGTGCAAAATATACATAACGGAGGACCACGTCGTTACAGTGTGTGTGGGCCCCTGCGTGTGTCTCTCTCTGTGTGTGTGTGTGTGTGTGTGTGTGTGTGTGTGTGTGTGTGTGTGTGTGTGTGTGTGTGTGTGTGTGTGTGTGACTGTGTGTGTGTCTGTGTGTGTGTGTGTGTGTGTGTGTGTGTGTGTGTGTGTGTGTGTGTGTGTGTGTGTGTGTGTGTGTGTGTGTGTGTGTGTGTGTGTGTGTGACTGTGTGTGTGTGTGTGTGTGTGTGTGTGTGTGTGTGTGTGTGTGTGTGTGTGTGTGTGTGTGTGTGTGTGTGTGTGTGTGTTTTAATGGTTACAATGCATCGCCATACAACACGTTGTGAGCTCGTACAGTATGTCGTCACAACTTGAGAACAGAATGTACAGAACATAGCACATGAGAGCGGCTGTGACCATTCATGCAAGGTGTCAAGGTCCAATGATAACTTACTGTCATAATTTTCTAAAATATAATATGAGAAGGGCAAAAAAACATTTTAGTCGCTCAGACCTTCAGATATTTTTGCCCGTTTTGCCCTCATCATGTTTGACTGCCTGCTCCATTGAAGTAGGTGTGCAAATGTACTTTTTGCCTAAAAATATATAATATTAAATCTGTCACAGTCCCAAAAGTTGCAAAGAAAATGAAAAATAAAAAATCTGAATCTTTGATATCCCGGGGATGCCCATGATCTTGCCCTTATCTGATATTAGACAAGCCAGATGCTCTCAGGCTCCTGACAGAGCCAGGCAGACATACTGCAGACTAAATGTATACAGTATTAACAGTTACAGGCATGTAAGCAGTGTTCTGGAAACTACCTAAAAGTATTACAAGCTACCCTACCATTTACTTCACACTGAAAGAATATGAACTAGAAAAAGTGCCCTTCTGGGCACAGGTCTCCACCAGGAGGATAGGACTGTGTGAGATGTTTGGCAAAATGTTTAGGATTAATATAAACATGTTTTTGAGGCATTTTGTTCCAAAAATGTGTTTTGCAAAAATCAACCTGTTGGTGGTGCTATAACAGTCCAATGTGAAAAGGGTGGGATATATTCCTCAGCCTAGTAAGAAAATGTGTGAAAGATTTCACGTAAATTGCATGCTGCGTTCATGATTTGAGGCTTTTGTTCAAAACGGGGGAATCTTGCAAACTGTGAAAGCTAATTATAGCCAATTAGGATGGAATATGAAATATCGGACAGATCCGACTTGAGCACATGACCATAGAGATAGTGTGTAACGATTTGTGAGATTTTTGGACAGAATCTGGAGGAGTAATATCAAAAAATGTGTTTTACAAAAGTCGGCCTCCTGGTGGCGCTATAAAAGGCAGATGCGGAAAATGCAGGTCAACGGTTTGTCCATGGCCTCTAGGGAGTGTGCATGCAACGTTTCACGCAGATCGGTGCAGTTTTAGGTAAAGAATGTGAAAAGCTGCCTCATGGTGGCGCTATAACAGGCCGTTATGGAAAATGTGGGGCAGAGGTTCATCGTTGGCATCCAGGGAGCGTGTGTGCAAAGTTTGGCATCGACCGGGTTAAAACGGTGTGCAGACTTTCTCCTTTTTCAGTTTATTTATTTTGTTCGAGCTCCCGTTGAATTTTCTGGGATGTGTGTGTAGCCTACCTCCTGACCACTAAGGCATTTTGAGCACCCATCCATTAGCTGTTTTTGGATGAAGATGGAGAAGAAAACTAGAAAAAGTGCCCTTCTGGGCACAGGTCTCCACCAGGAGGATAGGAGTGTGTGTGATGTTTGGCAAAATGTTTAGGAGTGATATAAACATGTTTGTTTGTTTTTTGCAACAATTTTCTTCATTGTGTTGAGGAAATGCAGAGTCAGATCACTCATAGCATCTCTGAGGATAGAATTCTGGATGAGCAGGACATGTGCAGCATTTTGTACAAAACGGGCCACTCCTGAAGACTTTGGAAGGCAATCTTAGCCAATCAGTGTAGAATCTGAGAAATCAAAAAGACTCGTCTTGATCACATGACTACAGAGATCATGTATACCGATTTGCATGAGATTTGGATGAAATCTGTGCGACTAATATAAACAATGTGTTTTGCAGAAATCGGCCTCATGGTGGCGCTATAACCGGCAGATGTGGAGGGATGCAGGGAAAATGTTTTTCCATGCCTCTAGGGAGTGCGCATACAAAGTTGTACACAGAACGATGCAGTTATAGGTAAAAACAGGCATTGCCCTGTTATAGCGCCACCATGAGGCTGGTTTGGAAAATAAATTGTGTCATGTCGTCCTCAGCCTAGTGGAAATGTGCGTGTATAATTTCACGGAAATTGCACACTGTGTTTGTGATTTGTGGCATTTTGTTCGAAACGGACCAATCATGTGAGCTTTGGAAGCGAATCTTAGCCAATCAGGAAGGAAGATGGGAAATGGTGCAGATCCGTGTTGATCACATGACTATGGAGATAGTGTATACCGAATTGTGTGATGTATAGATAAAATGTGTACGAGTAATCTACAGAAATGTGTTTTGCCTAAATCGGCCTCATGGTGGTGCTATAACAGGCCGTTGAGGAATATTTGGGGCAGAGGTTCGTCGTTGGCATCCAGGGAGTGTGTGTGCAAAGTTTGGCATGGATCGGGCCAACGGTGCCGGAGATTAGCTGGTAACAGACGGACGGAAGGAAGGAAGGACGGACGGACGCACACACACACACACACACACACACACACACGGACGGAGTGCAAAACATACTCTCTCCCCATGCCTTCGGCCTGGTGGAGACAAAAACTAAAACATACGAGCTAATGGCTGCATTAGGTGAGTCATTTATTTGGACATAACAACATCCACTCAAGAGAGCCAAGACCCAGAAATAGCTAAAACTTGATAGGTAGTTTGTGATAAAGGAAATGGAAAATATGTTGATGTGCCACTGACGCAAGCTTGCTCACTCACTCCATTAAACATTGTCCAATTTGTCCCCAACCCTAATGCCTAACGCACGCAATGCCACGTGTCGGACCCATGTGGCATCGAAATTATGAGTGGATCGCCTTTTCTCTATGGCTCAAAACAGCTGGAATGACAAAATATTGTTCTATAAGCCTTCTATGGTAAGTACAATACACTACCGTGTGGCATTCTAGATCAATACTTAACTAGAAAAAGTGCCCTTCTGGGCACATGTCTCCACCAGGAGGATAGGACTGTGTGAGATGTTTGGCAAAATGTTTAGGATTAATATAAACATGTTTTTGAGGCATTTTGTTCCAAAAATGTGTTTTGCAAAAATCAACCTGTTGGTGGTGCTATAACAGGCCAATGTGAAAAGGGTGGGATATATTCCTCAGCCTAGTAAGAAAATGTGTGAAAGATTTCACATAAATTGCATGCTGCGTTCATGATTTGAGGCTTTTGTTCAAAACGGGGCAATCTTGCAAACTGTGAAAGCTAATTATAGCCAATTAGGATGGAATATGAAATATCGGACAGATCCGACTTGAGCACATGACCATAGAGATAGTGTGTAACGGACACGGCAAAACATACTCTCTCCCCATGCCTTCGGCCTGGTGGAGACAATTACAGCAAAGCTACTATCAAGAGAAATATAGTTCACTTAGCTAAAGTTATTCAGGAAATGTAGTTAAAAATCATTCTGCATTCACATGGGCAGCTAGCTACAGGCTACAGCTAATTTTCAATGGAAGCCTGACATGAAGATACAAAGTGATGCTGACGTTTGTAGCGGTTACAAAATCTCCAAAGAAGTTGAGCTGGCTTCAACTGCAGATAAAGCTACAAAACGAAACAAAAGTTGTTTAACCATCTGGTCGAACCTTAGGGCAGCCCCCCTTCACTCACCATACAGTATGTCTTCACACAATTTCCATGTTCTTTTTGACCACAGGCTTTATATTTTCCTTTATATTTTTTCTCACTTGTCAGACGCATGCTTGACGTCAACGAGCAACAGTGACAAGACATGCTGTGTAGCTTCCTGTCTAAATCACTCTAGATTAAGTGTGTCTACAAAATGCCTAAATTGTAAATTGTAGCTTGGCAGCTTTGCATCTTTTTCCAGCCAGGTTTATATTGCATAAGAGATTGTGTACAGTCATCATTGGATAGCTGCTAAAAAGTACTCCATGTTCTGAATAAATGAAACCATTTTCAACTTTGAAAAACACTCTGTTCTAGCTCTCAGGTGGCGCAGTGGGAAAGTATACCCCGTCCACCACTGCAGAGTCTAGGGGTTTGAAATGAATCCACCACGATGCCTCCGGCTTTGTCGAGCGTCTACAAGCAGAATTGGCCTGTGTTCGGGGGAGGGAAACCAGGCGAGGCCGCGAGGAAGGTGATATTTGTCACTGCATGTACTCTGTGTACTCTTACGGGCTAGGGTGGTGGGGGCTCCTCACTGGCAGGTGAGTCAGTAGGATATAACATCAGTGACGACACAAAGAAATGTGTGGGAAGCGTCCACTATTCAGTGCCACTTTTTGGTCTTCTTTTTCTTTTCTTTTTCCAGTATAGCTTATCAGCATCATGAATTTACATAGACTAGACCTGTTGGTAACGATGCAAGTTGGGAACCTTGTATGCAATGTGTCCGTTGTCATAGCACCCGTTTAAACCGTCTGTCTGTGTCCTATATGGAGATCTCTGTATCTGTCTGAAGAGTTCAAACTGACTTTGCAAAGTGGACTGGTTAAGTAATTAAATGGCAGGTGTGGGGTTGCCATGGCCATCAATTGGCTGAGGCAGAGGCTGGGAATTCTACAGGTGAGGGGTCTTAGGCTCATTAGGTCCACTGGCAGAGCCTGACCAGAGCCTTTTGTGGCGGTTCTGGACAACCGTGTATCTGACCGACTCAAGGCCAGGCACTGCACTCCTTGGGGTGATCTAGTACACGTGTGTCAAATTTGAAGTCGGTGGGGCGAACGGTTCTCGAGTTACGTGGATTACACACACACGCACGCGCGCACGCACGCACGCACGCACGCACGCACGCACACACACACACATGGTGCATTTATGGTAAGATACAGCCATGACACATGTGTCTTTTTGCATAGGTTAGCTAAGGCAGATTGTGAACTACATAGAGTGGGTTTGTGCATTGTCTGGGAAGGCCTTGTGGGATGTCTTCACAGCAACAGTATTAGAATGGCATTGCCAACATCCAGGATAATAGATGAAAGAAAAGCAAAACTGCTTGTGACCTTTGACAGTCATATAAAGAGTGTCCAACCTTCACCCCTGACCCCACAAGGTCATTATGTGTGGGGTTTCTATAGTGTAAATCGTCCTTGCTTTCTCCACAAAGGCTTTATATCAACAATGTCAAGCATGCTTGATGGGACATTCTTTCCTCCTGGCAGCACACCCTTCAGTAGGCCTATGCTACAATGTACAATCTGCTGATCTGTCCCTGAGAAGTGTTTATGTGTTTTAGTCTAATATGTTTCTCCTTTTGAGAAAATACAAATAAAAAGGTTGCACCACTGACCACACACACTCCACTCTGCCACCATGAGGCTGACTTCCTGTCTTCTCTGCAGTGCTCCAGTATAGTTTTTCAGTACCCCAACATACAAGGGGCTCTAATTACGCCCATGCTAAACCCCTTATCCCTAAACTACTTTGCCTTTTTTACAATTTTGAAAAACATTTTTGAATAGTTAAAATCTACAATCTACAAGTTCACAACGTGTCGATGTAGATATTTTAACTATTCCAAAATGTTTTAAAAAAAGGCAATGTAGTTTAGGGATAAGGGGTTTAGCATGGACGAAAATAGAGCCCACGGTCTTCTGCCTGTCGTGCAAGTTATTGCCATGAGTTGGCTCTCACCAGAGGTCTTGATGAACCCTGAGCACCAGGTGCCTCTGGCAATGAAAATGTACAATTTAGGCATTTAGCAAACGCTCTTAATCCAGAGATATTTTCAGGAAGCAAGAACAACACATGGTAATACATCAAACATAAAAACTGCCATGCAGGTGCAGAAAGCTCTCGTTTATGAACATATACAGTATAATCAGTGTGTGTGCCGCTGCCGCAGCCTCTTTGGAAGTTTTGGAGTGCATTCTGCACATTGATACCTTGTCTTCAAGTTAACCCATTGGAGCTCATCATAAGGAAGGTGTTGTTCAAATGTTCCTGCCGGGAGAATGTGCTTTAGAAGATCAAAGCATTCCATTCTGATGAAGGCAAATTACATTTCCACTCGTCCATGTAGGTTTATTGGCCATTTGTAACGGTAAATGTTTATGAGCTGGAATGTTAAAAACCACTGGCTTTGTTTTCAGAACACAAAAGGCACAAGCTCAACATTCATGCAAGATACCAGATATCATATCAGAAGGATACCAAAATGTCACATACAATGAGAGAATGTAGTAAATATTGGTGTCTCAGGACAGGATTGAAAAAATGAAGCACACAGTCCAGGCAAGTGGTCTTATAGGACGTCTCCTACTTCCCAGACTAATTCCACTACGCAACATTTGCATTTGCAGCAGCTGACGTGTGTGTAAGCCAAAGGGCACACAAGCCTGTGCATGGGACATTTAGTTCCGGGAACCCCTTTTGGTGTTAGCATTATGTTATGCTTTAGCTATTGAAAAATAGCAGACCTACAAGCTCATAGCGCGCCACCGAGTGACGCGCTACGAAATGAAATGAAATGAAATGATTACTATATTTACCCAGGGTATCTGGGCTAAGCTCAAGAACTTGTTTCCAGCCAGGCCCTGCTCATAGAACATTTCATCGTAGTGGTTCAATGACTTGTTCAAGGGCACTTCAGCGGTGGTAATTTTAACGTGTCAGACTGCTGATTCGAACTGGCGACCTTCCGGTATCAAGACCGCTCCGCAATCCGTTCGGCCACCGCTGCCACTCAGCAGCCACCTACGAGCTTGTAGGTCTGCTATTTTTGAAAAATCGAAGAACCACTGACATAGAAACATAGCTTTTTCAGAAAACTGTCAGGATGTAGAAGACATTTTTAGAATCTGATCTCAGGTCAAAATGGGTTAAACAGAACCATCAGGATACGGTGCATCACATAGTCACTGCCGGGCAGAAACCTTGCATCTCCATATTTCAACTACTAACACGTTCTTCGGTTCTTCTGAGCTTTCACGTCTCCTATTTTCACTATTTTTGAAAAGCAACAGTTTTAGACGTAAGGTTTTCACCCGACAGTGACAACATGTAAGAGTGTCTGAGGGCTTGTGGCTGCATGGTATGCTGCTGGGCATGCAGTGGTGAAAAGTAACATGGTGAAAAGTACATTTACTTAAGTACTGTAATTTTGAGGTATTTGTACTTTACTTGAGTAATTCCAATTTCCAGTACTTTTACTTCTACTCCACTGCATCTCAGAGACAAATATTGTACTTTTACTCCACTACAATGTTTTGAGTACTTTAGTTACTAGTTACTTGCGACGCATTATTTATGAGCTTGTAGATCTGCTACTTTCAAAATATTTAAACTGAATTAAATTAAAAACTTGAAACGGGGCATTCTGTGCATAATGAGTACTTTATACTTTTGGTATATTTTGATGGCAATACTTTGGTACTTTTACTCACGTACACTTTGAATAGGGCATGCAAACCTCGCACCTGGGGGGGGGGGGGGGGGGGGTGCGTCATTTTGAAGGTGATAAGTCACTATACCTGGCCAAAGGATAGGCATATATATAGCAGAACAACAACAGTGAATCAAAAGTATTAAGCCAACAATGTTACGAGCAAGCTTCAAAAACATTTGTCTTTTATTTGAAAACAAGGCACATTTACAGCCTACATAGAAAAGGAACACGCCCTAATATATATTATATAAAACTAGTCGCCTTTTACTTACTTGTAACAGTAGTTATACATTGCAGTATTGATGCTTTTACTTAAGTAAAACTATTGAGTACTTTTTCCACCACTGACAGGCTCTGAGATTTGTGGCTGCATGGCATGCTGCTGGGTTGCTGCTGCGTGACACTAAGGCTGAGCTCACACCTTTCATGCAATTCTCTGTGCTCGTTGGGTGTTGTGTCATGGCCGCCCAGCGGCCCAATGCATTTCCAATGGAGGTCACATGGTTTGACCCAACATTGTGTTGTGTGAGGGGGAGGGGCGCACGACTGCGCCCCTCCCCCTCACACAACACAATGTTGGGTCAAACCATGTGACCTCCATTGGCAATGCATTGGGCGGCCATGACACAACACAACATGCATCCAACGAGCATCCAACGAGCACAGAATTGCATGAAAGGTGTGAGCTCAGCCTAAGGCAGAGCGACACAGGAAGCTCAGCTGGCCCCCGGGGACCTGACACCCTGTCACATGGAGCAGGTCATGTGAGGGCCTGAGTAAGTGGCGTGTCATGGCGAATCGACCGAGACTGTATTCCCTGCTTCATAAATGTCTCATTATTGTTGATGTAAACACGGAGGTGAACCAGGCAATGTCGTGCTTTAGTAAAGGATCTTACTGCACTATACACACACAGTGACAAGCCAAACGTAGGTTAATTGAGGATAATTGGAGCCAGGCAAATTATTATTCAAACAGAAAACATATGGCAACTATAACAAGATGGAACCATTACACAGCTCAGGCTCTTTCATGGGATCAATTTAGGTCGACTTTGACTTTCTACATAATTAAAAACGTAAACTTAATCAGAGAATCGCTTGAGACACAAAACTATGTGACTGTATGTCTGTGTCTCATCGCCTCTCATCAAAGGAGGTTGCGAGAGCTGAAGCAGTGGATGAGCACAGAGAGAGTATTTGAGGATGCGGTCCACGTGAACCGTGTCCCCAGGGGCAAACAAGAGAGTGATTTGAAAGCACGGAGTGAGGAGGAGGCAATCGCTCCTTTAAAAGCCTGCCATTCTCCAAGAATGCAGGGGTCCAGGTCTTAATCTGCCTGCCAACACAAGCTCTCTCTCACTCTCTCTCTTATTACGTGGTAAAGACGGAACAGTGCCTTTCTACGCTGGTGGGTAGCATTGACAATGCACAAGTTATTTGCATTTTTTAAGCTTCAAGACGAATTAAACGCCTAAAATAATTAATGACAATGCACTTCCTGAATTTATAAGAACAAATGTGAAGAATGTATTTATTTCACACAAAGATATTGATACATTCTGCATTCTGCTTTTAAATTGCATGACCCATATGTGCTGAGATGATTAACGAGCTTGCAGCTGACATAATCTATATACAATTTATTTTTTACTGAAAGAAGCAATGGTCTGACTTTTGTTTATTGGTTAAATATTGTGGTTTCAAAGTGGGTTCTCTTTGCTTCTTGCTCATAAAATATCTGTTTTAACAATATATGTTTTTATATATATATATATATATATATATATATATATATATATATATATATATATATATATATATATGCTACACATTTTGCTGAACTGTGTCCTCCCTCTCACCTCCCCCATTCTCAGCCTGCTTACCCAGGAGCCCTGAGGAAGGAGATGCACAGCATAAGGCCTGGATAACAAGGTGCTCTCCTCATTAAAGACAAGAGCTGGCAGAAACCTTCCATCCACCTCCTCTCTTCTTCCCTTGAGGCTCAAGGGCTATGGTAGAGAATATGTGATCTGGGACTGGGCTCCATATCACTAGGCAAAGCTTGGACGGGTTTACTCCTTTTATGTTGTGGCACCTAGGGGGCAAGCCATCTAGAAGAGCGTTTGTGTGTCTGAGTATCCATGGCTAATCTTGTAGACCACTGGGCCGATCAGAGACACATTTCTTGTGCACACTGCCGGTAGGCCAAGGAAGTCAAATTGAATTCATAATCCCAGATCCGACCTTCCCGCCATCCCTCGGGCCAGACTAATGTCATCAATATGACATCCGAGACCCGCTCGGAGGCCACGTGGTTATAAGACCCTGTCTTGTTATCCTTTGGTAGTTTGTTGTAAAGGGATTGGCCACTCATAGCACAAATTGTTTACAACACAACCACAAAAGCTCCTGCATGTCAAACAACCTGAATGAGTAACAATGCAGGGTCCACTCCACAGAGAGAACCTGAACAGTTGTTAACGATGCATAAATATGGAGAAAGCTCTTTACTGTAGATAACCACACATTTGGTGATAGCTTTGGCTTATAAAGGAACCACTCCAATTCAGTAATTTATGAATACTAATTTATTAACACTGTTAAACAGCCCTGTGGTCAACAAAACAAACATTCAAAACAAACAAAATATCAAACCATGCACGAACGAAGAACGTGCATGGGCGTACCCATGGGGTTCAACCGGAGCTCAATCGGACGCACGCATGTGCATTTTTCGTGCATGAGACGTTTAGCCAGGAAGTGTTTTAAAAGTTTATTTTCATCAAGACGAAGAATACGTTTTTATACAAAATGGTAGAAGACATTTGGGACACACTATGTGCAGTGTTTTGGAGTTTATGGACAGATTTCATATCGTTTTGCTGTTAAATTAAGTCTCTGATGAAATTCCATTCATAATATTTTTGGATTCGGAAAACTATATGTTGCTGAAAGACATCACCGGGTAAGTAAACAATAGAATACTGCAGCCTGTGTTAGTTACTGAAGCCAGAAATATTGTTTTGTGGCTTTCGCCTTTATTTTATATACAGTAGGCTGTAGAGAGATTGGGGCGTGACATGCATTAAAAGGCCGTCAGGATCGGGAGTCGAACCCGCGGCACACTGCCAGACTGGTTTACCAGCCAAGGTGCCTGGAACGCTGAGCCACGTCCCAGGCCACGCAATACCGATTTAAATTCATTCTGTCAAATGTAGTTGCAGAAATCTTGACATATTCATACATATTCGTAGAATGAATAGTGTCATTTTGAGTATCCAACACCTATCGCGATGAATGGATCGGTACAATAACGTTTCCATCCATAGTGACTACATGGGGTTATCAGGTGCTGTTCAACAGACTCGAGAGAACACAGTGTCAATTATATGTGACTGTATTATGTCACTGCACTATGTAGGCTACATGATGTTTTTGTTTGTTTACATTAATTTAATACTAGTATATCAATGTTTTACTGTATTGTTCAACCACATTGTTGACAGAAAGTGGCTTCTATTTTATTATATTCAGGGCATCAAGGACATGCAGACAACCACCCCCTGCTCATCGAAACGCATTTCATTTTTATTCCTGTAACATTTTTAGAAAGACGATTTCCTGCCTGTACAAGGGCATCACATGCATTATTCAGTCAGCAGTGGAATAGTACATTGCCTTTCACCTCTCTTCATCGTAGCCAATTTGATTATCCTTTCATTTGAATCTATTTAAGGGTGACAGTACAGTATTTATTCACCTTGTCAACTTGTATTCAGATGCATCATGTCTCAGGAAAGTATTAATGTGCTACACACATAATGGAGCACTCACACATTCAGTAATGAATAGATTTTTCTAAAAGGTAAATCTAGCCCCCTGAAAAGATTTTGAGTGTCTCCTTTAAGTAGCCGTTATCAGTTAAATTTAAGACATTTTAAATCGCTATGCCATTATAGCCTCTTCGAGAAGTAACATTTGATTATATCAACTGACTGTATATTTATTTACATATACAGTATGTATATGTGTGCCAAATATATATACGTATAGTGATTATGGGTATAGTGAGTATAGTGATTGTTATTGGTCATGCACAGGGGTACAGATTTGTTCTGGTTCTCAGGACTTCATTGCAGATGTGTCAATCTGACAGTCAGGAATATGGACAGAGACAGGTGACATTCTGAGAAAGGAAACTTGTGACTGTTATTTATGGGTTCTGTATTTCTTGTATTATCATTGTCAAGTCTCTGTGTGCTTGAAGGTGAAATTGCACTTCATGCTTTTTAGTTTAAAATGGGATAGTTCAGAACAGCACTATATCTTTTCTGACAGTCATCCCGGGGGTCTGTCTCGCACGCACGCACGCACGCACGCATGCACGCACGCACGCACGCACACACGCACACACACACACACACACACACACACACACACACTTTGAAGAAAACATTTCAAAGGCTTTTAGTGTGTCAATGTCAATCCATCTGTCAAGGCATTTCCAAAACAAAATGTAAGGGCAACACAGAATACAATAGGATTGCTTGCCATGCCTACGTTTCCAATGACCTCCTCCAATGATCCCTAACTTTGCAATTTCCAACATTGGCAACTGTAATCAACTCACAAGTCACAACAACAGGGTGCTAATTAAACAAACGTGCTACAAAGTAAGAAGGATAGCAACTAGACATCAAACCTAGCATCTGTCTAAATAAACATAACTCCTTTAAACTAACTTCTGTGAAAAAGTGAAAATACACTACAGTATACAGTAAATAAAAAATATATAGTCAACCAGTGCAGAAGCAAAGATGAAAGTGCTCTTAAAAGGAGTCTGAAGTTGACTTGAAATGTGTTTCTTTGATGATACATTTAAAATTAAGCCGACTGAGATTATGCCTCTCTGAAAATTGCCATAGAATGTTCTGAATAAAGGAATATTGTATTAACCACATTCACTATGGCGTCCCTAGTTTGGGCATGTCAGGTGGAAATTGTCCACAATTGACTCCAGAAGCCCAAATCACATCTCACCAACCCGATGATGGACTGTATGCAGCGTTTGCTCCACCCATACAGTATACCTCTATATTTCACCAGCCGCAGGGAAAATCTATTAGCAACATAGACTTCCTACTCTCTGGATGATAACCTGACTTCCTGCTTTTTTGTCAAGGTCACTTTAATGGCTTTTGTCTCATTCATCAGGGGCCTCTTTTCTCTCACACGTTTGATAATTATGCCTCCTTTGACCACCTCTAGAGTTAGGTGCAGTATCTGCAGTGACTGCCTCCACTTGCAGCTGGCATCTCCTGAAAGGCCCACTGGCTTCATTCATGCAGCCTGCTCCTTCTAAGTGCTCTTCAAGCATTTTCTTTCATATTTCAGGGTAAAGTGCTTTGCCCACACGACGCGACGAACGGCCTGCACGTCACGACGTCCATAGAAATATGATCTCGATGTCTCTCATATATTGATGTCATTTATTGGTACACACAATAGTGCTGAAGTCCCTCATATTGCTGAGAACACAGTGTCAAGGACAGTTAAGTGCATCGATTGAAATGTTAAGGCCTCTCACTCAGATAATGAGAATACTTACACGGTAATCAAAGTCGTAATTGGCTGGAACAACAAGCAAGGCCAACGATATGTGTTAATTATATTCCTGCACAAACAACAGTGTTTATCCCTCTCTCTGACGGCTCACTTCATTCAGTATAACTTTTAATTATATCACAGATCTATAATCAATACATTGTTTGGGATACCAAGGTGAATTCATGTTTCGTGCTAGCTCCGTTTCCAATTAGGCAGTTAATTTGGCTTTGCTTCTATTGAATTATGGGACAGGGCTGTATTTTAATTTACCTGGCTGGGCTATTAATGTAGCAATTAAATGTTTCACAATAATGGATGACCTGCTCATAGAAGGCACATTATGTTCCTTGGTTTATTGTTTAGGGTGTGTGCACGTGCTCCCAAGTCTTGAAGGTATGTGTGATTTTTTTTTTATATACCTTTATTTATAGGTAGACAGTACTGACAGAAAATGCGGAGAGAGAGTGAGGGGAGTGACACGCAGCAAACGTTATCGGGATCAGGATTCAAACCCTCAACACATTGTCTTGCAGCCTAGGTGCCCATAAAAATGTAATTACTGCTGCACCTGTACTATAGTCTAAGAGAGAACTAAGACTTTCTTTTTTTCTCCAAAACGATTTAACCTTTCCATTTAATGTGAATGACATGAAACACTATTCAAGCCATACATCATCATCATCGTTTTTCGACCGCGGTCGAGATCATGGATTTCACAATGCCACGCCAGACTTCCCGGTCCTTCATTGCCACCCCCAGTTCCTGCTTACTGATGCATGTGTCCCTAGCGATGACGTCAGGGAACAGTTTTCTACCTCTGCACAATAAGGAGGTTGCACAATAAACATCAAGCCTTCATCAGAGCATGAGCTCTGGCTAGTATAGCCATAGCTACAGAAGCATCAGAATTTTTCTGTGTGTGTGTGTGTGTGTGTGTGTGTGTGCGTGCGTGCGTGCGTGCGTGCAGAAATGAGAGGCATGCAGTAGCAGAGGCAGCACAGTGATGATCTTCCTCCCTCCCCGAGTCAAAGGAATGCTTAATGACCACTTCAAGAGTGAGCTCAACGCCCAAAATAATTTAATAATCTCATCCAAGAAGCAGACTGTAAGAGTGTTCTTTACATGAAACGTCTCATGATATCATGATATCATATGATATGGGTGTGTAACTGGGATGAAGGAAACGACCCTCTGTTATGGGCTATATACAGTACAGTCCAGTTACAGCACAACCAAGCTTCTCCAGCTCAATATAATACACATGCAAATAGTAATTAAAAGGGCTAAAGACTTTTAATGCATACTCAGCAATGTTTTGACCGTGAATAAAAAGTTTGCTTGATAATGTTGCTGATGAAGTATGGTCTTGACCTGCTCTAATATGTATCATGAGAAAACTTGTTGGTGATATATTAAAAATCACACCCGTGTGAACTGAGTGGTGTAAGGTCTTATATAGCCTGTCTGACGTAATGAAATCATGTCTGACGTAATGAAATCACACCCGGGTGAACAGGGTGAACATAGCAACCATGCTCATTTTTTCTGCACAGACTAACAAAGCCAGTTGTAGGAGTGGTTTACACCACTCAAAAATCATGTCTGACTTAATGAAATCACACCCGGGTGAACAGGGTGAACATAGCAACCATGCTCATTTTTTCTGCACAGACTAACAAAGCCAGTTGTAGGAGTGGTTTACACCACTCAAAAAAAGGTAATTGAACTTAACTTGAAGACCATTAAGTCTCCCAATAAGGGAGCATTGATTATGGGAGTATGTGTTTGTTAGTTTCTTTTTCCATGTTATCAAGCTTCTGAGGATTGCAAAACATCACCTATGAATAGTTTATGTACTCCAGAGAAGATGTAAGACCCAAGATGAGGTTGTGTCATTAATAAACAACTACTAAAGAATATATATATATATATAACAGTATATTATTATTGTCACACAATATCAATGCTTGAAGCTGACACAGTGAAATACAGGTCCTGGCTCCTGGGCAATCTAGTGTGTAACACTATTTCGATCCCTAGTTATTGAATTGAGTTGTTTGCTACCCCCCCCCCCCCCCCCCCCTTCTCAGGTGAATACATCTTCTGTATGTTATGATTGAACATTACATTTACGTCAGTGGCTTCGTGATATAATGTCCTGTCTCGAGTTGGAGATGTTAAGGTTTTCAATTGCCGGCTCTGAAAAGACCTGGGGCCCGTTTATGACATTCTACCACAACACACAAACTGCATAGTGTGCCGTGCCTATGCCTCGGCCAACGCCAAACCACAACAGAAACAAAATCTGCTCTGCTATGAAAAATCTGCATTTTATTTTATTATATTTTTAATTTTTGTAATTATGTATACATGTATTTTGTGTATGTGTGTATATATATATTTATTTTATTTCCTCCAGACAATTTTTTCCGACTATCCTTGGGATTGTGGGTGGGGGGAGGGTGTGATAGGGGATTGAGTTTTTATTTTTAGTTTTTGGGCTACTGTCAAAAACCTGAATAAAAAGATTTTGAAAAGAAAGAACATTACATTTACAATGTTCCCAAAATGTTATTGTGCTAAACTCTGACCTTGTCCTTGACAAAGGAACTCAATAGAAATACTGTGATTGAAATACTCGGAAAACGGAAATCTCTCAAGGACTCCCTCTGTCACGCGGTGGTAGGAAGTCACATAAGTGACCAACCCCACACACACCCACACAGCTATGAGCACATAATAGATACAATTCCCATTCCTTTCCTTGAGTATTGTCCTTCTAATTATTGCCAAATATTTCAGGACTTTCATGACCGTGATCATCTGGGCTGATTACTTTTTTTTTTTTTTTTTTTTTTTTATATATTTTTTGTGGCTTTTGCCTTTTTTTTCTTCTTTTTTTTCCCCTTGCTATTCCTACATACACATTCATCCGCTGGATGTTTCCAGTGACTAAACGTAACCCGAATGGACTCTGCTGTGGGACCTGCCTTTTCTTTTTGTCTACCTCGATCTTGTGATTTCTAGCACCTCCAGGACGGAGCACCTCCGGACTGTGTTCGAGTGGCTCAGCACGCACGGCCTTATCATCAATCCGGTTAAGTGCCAGTTCGGCCTGGCGACCATTGATTTCCTCGGGCACCGAGTCACAAAAGAGGGGGCTGTTCCCCTCCCATCGAAGGTGGAAGCCGTCGCAACCTTTCCCAGGCCGCTCACTGTCAGGTCCCTTCAAGAGTTCAACAGCATGGTAATGTTTTATCACCGTTTCCTGCTCCGGGCGGCCCATCTCATGCGACCCCTGTATGAGGCCCTTAAACGCAAAGCCCCCAAGCACGCTTTGGAAGATTCCCCGGAGAGGAACAGCGCTTTCAGGGCTGCCAAGGATGCTCTAGCTAATGCCACCATGCTGGTGCACCTGTTGCCCGAGGCTCCCATCGTCATCACCACTGATGCTTCGGACTATGCCATCGGTGCACCGGTGCACAAGCAGTGGGTGGACGGCGCCTGGCAGCCACTAGCTTTCTTCAGCCAGCTGCGTCCCATGAGCCCCTAGGCCTCTACCTGGCTGTCCGTCACTTCCGGTTCCTGCTGGAGGCTCGCTCCTTCACAGCGTTTGTAGGACACAGGCCGTTGACTTTTGCCATGGCTAAGGTGGCTGAACCGTGGTCTGCACGCCAACAGCGTCCCCTCTCCTACATCTCGGAGTTTACAACAGACATAGGTCATGTCGCGGCAAGACCAACCTTGTGGCTGTCTATCCTTGGCCGTCGCTGGGGCCATTCATCTGGGCATCGACTATGCCTGCATGGCTGCGCATCAGTCCACTGATCCGGACGTGCAGGCTTATAGGACAGCGATCACAGGGCTTCAGTTGCAGGATGTTGCCTTCACCGACGCCGGTGCCACACTCCTGTGCGACGTCTCGCTGGGTCAGGCCTGTCGTGCCCAGTGGGTGGCGTCGGCGTGTTTTTGACGCGGTCCATGGGCTCTACCACCCAGGCAGGAAGCCATCACAAAAACTGGTAGCGGCCAGGTTCGTCTGGCATGGCCTCAAAAAGGATGTACAGGACTGGGTGACCACCTGCGTGGCGTGCCAACGCTCTAAAGTGCACCGCCACACTAAGGTTCCCCTGGTGCCGTTCCTGTTGCCAGAGCGGCGTTTCGACCACGTCAACGTGGACCTGGTGGGCCCTCTGCCTCCTTCCCATGGCTTCACCCACCTTCTCACCATGGTGGACAAGACAACCCGCTGCCCAGAGGCCGTTCTGCTGTCTTTGAGGACGACTGCCGAGGTTCATCGGGACCTGGGTCGCTCGTTTCGGCACCCCGTCTGACCTGTACAGTGACCGTGGTTCATGTCTGAGCTATGGACGACCGTTGCTGAGGGCCTGGGCACGAAGCTCCACCGCACCACCACATACCACCCACAGGGCAACGGCATGTGCAAACGTTTTCATCACGCTATGAAAGCTGCTCTGTGGGCCACCCTCACAGACAATGCCTGGATCGGCAAGCTCCCGTGGGTTATGATGGGCATCAGATCGCCTGTCCTCATCTGCCAAGTTAGTTCATGGTCAGCCGTTGCGGGTCCCAGGGGATTTCGTCCCCTCAGCCACGACTCCCTTGTCAGCCCCCCGTCAGCGTCTGGATCAGGCTTCTGGATCAGGCCCCTGTGCCAGCCCCCTTTGCACACCACGGCCTACCTCATTCTAACGTCCCTGCCTCACTGCAGTCAGTGGAATACGTTTTCGTTCGACATGATGCTCACCACGGACCCCTGAGGCTCCCTTACGATGGCCCTCCGGGTCCTGAAAGTTGGGGACAAGGTCTTTGTCGTCGAGGTCGGTGGCAGGTCGGAGCTCATTTCTGTGGATCGCCTTAAGCCAGCCCACCTGGATTTGGATCGGCCTCTTGGACTGGCGCAGCCCCCACGGCGGGGACCCTGTCGCATGCACGCATCCCCTGGGTGACGGCAGACTGCTGAGCGAGCGCTGGTGCTTTGGCATGGGGGCTCAGATCAACATATGGAATGAATTCACTAACTAACTTAACGACACATTGTCATTTTAAAAATCAGCTCAAGAATATCTTTCCAGAACGTCATATTTGACACCCCCATATACAATGAAGCATGGTACCAATAGTACAGTAGGTGCACAGCAGAATATGTTGACACATTGGTGTTTCATAGGTGCAGTGTTGAAGACATACAGTAGCCACGCCTACTGTATGATCATTATAAACTTGACCAATGATGGAATGACACACATCAACATAGTAAAAATTTTGCTGTAATTAAAGCGGGCTACACACTAAACTTTGCTGTCCAGACTACTACAGAGTACAGACTGTAAGTTGCATTACGTTGGGAAGAATTGATGAATCCAATTCAACCACGCACACGTTGTGAGCTTGTAGATTTGCTATTTATTTTAGAAAATTGTAACTAATCTAAAACTGGGGAAAATTGTGAAATACATTTGAAGATGTTTACGCAAATCTACTCTTATGGGGGCCCATTGCACAAAATCTTTTCAGATGTGGGTCCATGACCCAATACATATAGGAACCGTTCCTTTTGCTACAGAGACAGCTCGGTCAGTCAGATACAGAGGCCAGGGTTGAGAGCAGAGCTGAAGAGAGGGGGGGAAAAGACAAATCTGACTCCAGCCTCTCCAGGCAACAGATGCCCAATTAACATATCCCCATAATGTGTGGAAAGATGAAGATGTAAAGGCGCAGCTGTTGTTGTCCGTCTCAGGCAGTGACACAACAGAAGAGACTGGCTGAATATTCATATGATTATTATGATATTTCTTGATACTTATTACATTACGCTGTACTAACTAATTACATGACCTTGTAGTATCGTGTTGCCAGATGATCGGAGACCTCCGCCTACGGATATGTCTGCAGACTTCTAAATGCAAGGTAGTTGCTAGAACAGCAATGAGAATGGCCACTAAAGTGCTGTGATTTTTGTATTTTTTCCCCCAGTTTTTCATGTGTTTATGAGGTGACTTGATTATATTAGACGCCTTGGTGTGGTTGTTATGTGCAATGATGTATTCCCTTTGTATTTAGGGTTTCTTCCTGGGAGCTGAAACCTTGACAGTCAAACGTGCCAATGAGAAGAGAAGAGAAGAATTGGCTGCACTTGCTGCACTCCATATCCCTCTTCGTCAGAGGCTTGGTCCAGTAGGTACATCTAAGACTTGTTTCTCATTGTGCCTTCATGACGTACTTCAACCTTTAGATCTATTATTCAGATGGATCTCCTATAAATATCATCCAACTGAAAGGACGAGATCCAGGTCTTGAGTGACTGCATACTAAACTTAGACCCCGCCCCAGTAAAACAATTTTGTCTCTGTCCAGAACAGTCATGTTGTGTTGGGTTTGGGAAAACTCCTATTAAAAAGGAATACACCGTGGGCCCAGTTCATATAGTCTACCTAGACCACACTTCTACAGATTTTTGCAGGCCGGATATTATGTGAGCTCTATACTACCTGACTTCCCTAATAAGCCTAATGCTAACCCTATTGATGAATTTCTGTCTTTTGACCCGACGATTAAGGGCGCCATTTCAATATTATATGATATCATTTCAAATTCGAGGCCAGCGCCCTTAGATAAGATAAAGGCCGACTGGGAACATGATCTGGGCCTCACACTGTCTGATGAAGTTTGGGATTCTATTTTTTCTTCTATACATAAGTCTTCTCTTTGTGCACGACATTGCTTAGTGCAGTTTAAAATAGTCCATATGTCTAAGGCTAGACTGGCTAGTATTTATCCTGACGTAACTCCTACCTGTGACAAGTGCAAGAGCGGTGATGCAACTTTGATCCATCAGTATTGGATGTGTCCTAAATTACAACCATTTTGGGGGAATGTGTTCAATACTCTATCCAACATTCTACATCAAAATCTAGACCCAGATCCCTTGGTGGCTCTCCTTGGCACTGCTGGAAGGGATGACCTTCCTCTAACACGCATAGAGTGTCGTATGGTCGACTTTGCCTTGTTGCTCGCTAGGCGTGCCATTCTGCTCAAATGGAAGGATGCTGCCCCGCCCGTGCTCCGTCAGTGGCTTCGTGATATAATGTCCTGTCTCGAGTTGGAGATGTTAAGGTTTTCAATTGCCGGCTCTGAGAAAAAGTTTTACAAGACCTGGGGCCCGTTTATGACATTCTACCACAACACACAAACTGCATAGTGTGCCGTGCCTATGCCTCGGCCAACGCCAAACCACAACAGAAACAAAATCTGCTCTGCTATGAAAAATCTGCATTTTATTTTATTAAATTTTTATTTTTTGTAATTATGTATGCATGTATTTTGTGTATGTGTGTATATATATATTTTTTTTAATTTTATTTCCTCCAGACTGTTTTTCCGACTATCCTTGGGATTGTGGGTGGGGGGAGGGTGGGATAGGGGATTGAGTTTTATTTTTATATTTTATAATAATACTTGCCCCTGGGCTACTGTCAAAAACCTGAATAAAAAGATTTTGAAAAGAAAAATGAATACACCTACATTATGAAATCTGGTTAAAAATAGCAAAAGCCATTCCACATTTTAAGTGCATTTACTTTACTAATGTGTTTACAGTGCAAATGTTGCTGCCAAACTAAATATTATGATCTTAACATTTGCAGAGGCCACGTTCCTCTTCTAGCTGGTAAAGTAAGGAAAGGCAGTATACAATAAGTCCATAGAGCGCCACTTGCAGACTGAAACCTGGCATGCACATTGCACATGGCTGAAGACCCAAACCTGGCATGCACATTGCACATGGCTGAAGACCCAAAAGGTCCAATCGAAAGGAAAACGACTTGGCCAAAAATATTAATGTAAATACAACTTCCTCCAGGACAAATGTCAAGTAGAGAGTCAATGGATAAAGTGTTTCAAACAGAGTGGCCCACAAGGATAAGGGATCTTACATTTATAACAGATGACATTATGACAGTGGTGTGTGTGTGCGTGTGTGTGCGTGTGTGTGTGTGTGTGTGTGTGTGTGTGTGTGTGTGTGTGTGTGTGTGGTGTGGTGTGGTGTGGTGTGGTGTGGTGTGGTGTGTGTGTGTGTGTGTGTGTGTGTGTGTGTGTGTGTGTGTGTGTGTGTGTGTGTGTGTGTGTGTGTGTGTGTGTGTGTGTGTGTGTGTGTAAAAAGAAATGCTGTAACGAAAATAAAAAATAAAACCAGCACCATCATCTGACAGCAGTTTTAGTTTAGTGGCAGGGAGCTGCCGGGTGCCTCATAAGTGGTACATAATGATAATTAACATGCCAATTAGACATCTGCTGTGTTCCCAATGCTGTCTTGAGAGTGATGTGCTCACAATTAAATGTAGAGCCCAAATGAGCATATAAGAAGCACACATCATCCCTTAATGGATGGTGTGTTGTGCATGGCTCAGCGGGGGAGCTGTGGTTGTAGGAGGGGAGATGCTGTCATGTCTGATTACTAATAAAAGGGAGATGTACTGGGCCAAATGAACTGGATGAAGCTGTAGACTCCACGAACTATGTATTACCACTGGGTGTGACCGCTGATCACATCATACCATCACACCCCTCCTCCCAGTCCCACCCTGACAACTCAATCAATGACCTAATTGACTGGGACTGCGGCCACTGTCACAACAAGCAACCAGGGCTCAGGGGAATATGTGGCTCTTTTCGACTATCAAGGGTAAACCCAGAACCTTCCAGAACCCGTAATGTTCTGTGATGGGCATTATAACAAGAACCACCCCTGAAGGGGGAAAACAAATCTGCTATTTTCAATATTTTATAAATATAAGTTCTGAGCTCTAGGTTTCCCAGAACACAGGGTTAGTACCACCTCCTGAGCAAGGCCCAAATTCGTTTCTTACCTTATTTGAAACCAAGCCGTAGTGTATAGAAACAAGTAGAGAACCCTGGCCATGAAATATGTTCCATGGCACGGTTCACTTAATTCTTGTAGTGGAAAAGAGACATTATAACTTATAAAACTAGACCACAACGCTGATTATGCATAGGATCATTAGTGAGTGGTGGTTTTTATAGCCCAGGTGATCAGGAGTAGGTTTCGGTGAGACATTCAACTTCTGCTTGAACTGTCACCACAAGATGGCACAGTTGGACCATGAAAAGCAAATTAATTTCTACTCTTTTCTTAATAGGGATGTGTCCCCATCCCCCCCTTTGTTGAGTCTTAGCATGTCAGTCAGGCAAAACTCGCATCTGAAAAGTTTACGATCATCGACCATGATGCTTGAAGAAAAGTAGCGCAGCTGAACTGAATGTCATTGTTGCTGTTGGTTGCGCAGTAATAGTATGATTGCCTCAAAGCCACAGTGGAATCAGACCTTATACAGGCATAGAATCGAATTCTTGTTGTGTCCCCCACCCCCCATAACTCCCATCGAGTCCCAATCCCATGCTGTCTGCCCTTCAGATTTACAATTGTAGGCCTATGTCTCAGGCACTTGCAGAGCGGGGGGCTAGGGGCTTGAGCCCCTGCCCTTTTGCCTCAAAGTGCCCTTTCCCTAAAAAAAAGAAAAACAGAAAAAAAAATCTTTTCAGTCCACATAAGGGCCTTGTTGGCCAATGTGTGGTCAACAAGGGCTTATGTTGGGGGCCAATAAGTGCTTATGTGGGGGGCCAATAACAGCTGGGGGGCCAATAAGGGCTTGTGTGGGGGGCCAATAGGCGCTTATGTGGGGGGCCAATTAGGGCTTATGTGGGGGGCCAATAGGCGCTTATGTGGGGGGCCAATAGGCACTTATGTGGGGGAGCAATAACGGCTTATGTGGGGAGCCAATATATAAGAGCTTATGTGGGGGGCCAATAAGGGCCATTGGCCCTTCAAACGAACATTTGACAAGTAATGATAATTCCACTATCATAACATAAATGGCACAAGGAACTGACCCCACAAAAATACCACCACCTGTGCCCTTTTCTGGGATTTGAGACCCTGCCCCCTCAGTGCTCTCTGCACAGCCCTGGTATGTCTCAATAAAGACGTGCACAACATAATTGAGAGTGGGCTTCCCATGTTGACTTAAAAACAAAACAAAGAAGCATCTCTTGATTCTTGACTAATACTCCTAAATGCTGTCTCTTCAACAAACGCAATGGCACATGGGAAGAATTCTTCAAGATTTCCCAGCCATCAGAGTCTACTACATTTTGGATCATGAACTCCTCAGCTGTTAAATAAGACAATTGCTTTTCATCACAGCTCTCATCGTCCATCTGGCTTGTGATGGTTGAGTGCCAGTGCTGCTGACTGATGAATTGGTCCATTTATCAAATTGAAGTGGTCCACTCCACTGCATCTTTTGCATTTTTTTGTGTGAAAATAAATATCAATCACAAATCCACACACTGGACATTGACAAAACTGGTCATTATAAGTCAGGTGCAAAAATAGGTCACCTTCGCGTGTGAGGTCGACACACTCACATACCGGTAGAGGTATGGCTCCCTGCCCGGCTCCCGCTGTGTGACTGGTTGGCACTTGGCAACTTGGGGGAGGGGGGGGGGGGGGGGGGGGGGGGGGGGGGGTCTGCCGTCTGTGGGGAGCTTTGTCTGCGGCCGTCCTGCTCTGGCTGATCAGTGTTGTTGCCAGATTCTGCGAGAGAAATAAGCAACCAGGTCTAAAAACAAGCCCAAAAGAAGCTACTATAGCTATAGCACATGAGAGTTGTGAGCTTGTATATCTGCTATTTTCAAACATCTTGTTAAAGGTAAAGGCCCAGTTTAGCTACTTCGTCTTAGGTTTAGTTCACACGTACCAAACACCAATCAAGCAATGTTTGGTAGTTTTTTTGTTTTTTTGGGCCACCACAATGCTTTTCCAATGGGAGTCACATGGTTTGATCAAACATTTGTGTTTGATTGCTGATTGCTGATTGCTCCCCCCTCATCAAACAAAAATGTTTGGTCAAACCATGTGACTCCCATTGAAAATGAATTGGAGCAGCAATCAAACAGCAATCAGACATCACACACGGACCGAACATTTGTTGTGTAGGTGTGTACGAAGCCCTACAATGCTGCTGTGGTGCACACATTTGACGACCTACAAACGGATTCTAGAAGAACTTTTTGCGTGAGTCGTGAGACTGACAACACCCATTCTTCAAACTGTGAATAAAATGTTCAATCAATCAATCAATCAATCAATGATGAATGAACCCTTATGAGTTATGATGATGGAGCTTAACATTGAAATGGGAAATCATTGAAAACTGCCCATCTGCTGCTGGGAAGGCTATGCAGGCTATGCAAGGAAGCCTATGGAATATGATTTAAATCTGTGCTTTATTGCTGGTTTAGTTTGTGTGTTTTGATATGTTTAGTTTTTGAATAAATAGATGATTAATCATTAAAATAGCCTAGCTCTGTCTCTGTCCCCCAGTGGCACTCAACCCCGTTACACAAGTCATCTCCTCGTGCTGAAACGGTTTTCGGCCGGGTAGGGCGTAAAATGTGTGCTAATTAGTAAGGCCTGGAAAGGTATCAGTCAAAAGGGAGACATCGAAGAGGAAGGACAGGTGGGGAGGATCAACATATGGAATGTCAGAACAGATCAGCTCCATATGGAGATCTAAGGGTTAGTCAAAAGGGAGACATCGAAGAGGAAGGACGCGTAGCGCGTGGAAGGAACACGTTATTCCGACCAGTTCCTTTCCCCTCCATCAGGCGCCCCGGCTGGCCAGGGGGAGGTAGTTTAGAGCAGTGGTTCCCAAACTTGTTCATGTCAAGGACCCCCCATAAGAGAATATTTTTACGGCTCTAGGGCCCCCGGTTTGAGCTGAATTAGGCTACGGCCCCCTATTGAATGGCATTTCTATCTCTGGGACCCCAATACATAATTGTAAAATTATGTATTGGTACAAATGGAACATTTCTCTCTGAGTTACAGACCCATAAGGGTCCATATGGTTCTATAACTATCATTTAGCTGGGGACCCTCGAGGATCCCTAGGGGTCCCCGGACCCCACTTTGGGAACCACTTGTTTAGAGACCAGGATTACTGCATGTTTTTGTGAGGGTACCTATCCTAGGAGACACGGGGAGAAAATCCAAACTCCACACAGAAAGGCCCTTTTGCCAACCCCGCCTCGCATATGGGTACTGATGACGCGCAGGAGAGAACACGCCCCACAGCACCCACAGCGTCCCCAGGACCTTCTTCTAGCTGTGAGGCGACAGCACTAGCGACTGTGCCACCGTGCCCCCAGGTCAGATGTAGAGTTGCTGGCCGACTCCATATATGCAGATCTAGGTGATGATCCAGTATACTCCATGTATGGCTATCCAGGGTTTGATGAGGTCAGCGTCGTGGCGGCCATATATGGAGCGTGTCACGAGGCATGACGGACTGGCGGCCATATATTTTGGCGTGACGTGTCACGAGGCGTGACGACGGACTGACGGCCATATATGGTGGCGTGACGGACAGACTGACAGGTTTTGCAGGTTTTCATAGTAATCTGCGACCTACAGTCGCAATAATGTTAAACCGTTTGACCGCCAGGATTAATTAATCTATCTATCGTGCATTGCCAATGTTTTATCGCGTGCAACCCTTATTTTGAAGAGTCAAATATCCGTAACCGGATGTTACAATGACAAAATGATGTGTGTGGTGTCTTGACCGGTTGTTGTTCTCTCGGTCGGTGGTGAAAAAAACAGACCGCGAGTATCACAGCGCCTGCTGTCGGCCGTTTAAAAACCTTGTTTTCACCAGAAACGACATTCATTGCACCGATTTGGAGATACAGGTGTGCAAGTGGATGCGCGCGCATCTTAAAAATTTCTGCGGCCACTGTCCCACTTTGACTAGGCAGCTAACGATTCGATCCGATCAAAACATGGATTAAAGAGTATAAACCCTGGAAAACGTAGGCTGCGGTTCTGGCGGGCTGCACGACTAATTTAATAATTAAATAATAATAATAATTTAATTAATGTAGCCTACAATTCACTATGGAAACGCAAGATAGGCCATTATAGGCCCTATTATCGTTTGTTTCACTTTATCTATAGTAGTTCTCAGTGACCAACAAAGACTTGTCTAGCATCCGTGTGAGTGAAGTTCAGTGAACCATCCTTTGGGGGTTCATCTGTCAAGTGATTAAACCAAGAACCTGAATTTACATTGATGTGGAGAACTTGCAGTTAGGTAAGCATTACATCAGCCTGTTAAATAGCAAGCATGAAATGGCAGTGAAACCACATTATTTTATTTCAACAGGCAGGAACACCATGCAGGTTCCCGTATTTAATTTGGCATGTGTTGCAACCCCAATGTTGAGCACCAGCAGTCTGGGCCTGCAGTACAGTATATGCTAACTGCTTATCAATAGACTGTGTTGGCCTGCCTGTCTGCTGTGACTGGCTGACTCCCTGTTTCCACAGCAGCACGGAGCAGCAGAGAAGAGCATCACAGCACAGCACAGCAGCCTGCTTTCACATTCATAGAAATTCTGGCCATTAATTCCCAAGAACGGAGGTAAGTTCCAACGCTGATGAAATATATGAGAGGGGCAGAGGCAATTTCTATCTTTAAGCCAACAGACAACCATGCACCAGCCCCCTTTACTGTCTCGGCAGGTGTGTGTGTGTGTGTGTGTGTGTGTGTGTGTGTGTGTGTGTGTGTGTGTGTGTGTGTGTGTGTGTGTGTGTGTGTGTGTGTGTGTGTGTGGGAGGGGGCTGAGTAACTAATTTTTTGACGTTTAGCCTCTGCATCTCAATCAATCAGAGAGAAAAACAGCTTAGGTGCTGGAGGAGGTAGAGGTTGGTGGGCTGTGATATATATTAACCTGCTGCGCACATCTGCTGCAAACATATGATATAGTATTTAAAAAATGTCATGTCTCGTCGACATCCGCCTCCACCAATAGTGCATATGTGTGTGTGTGTGTGTGTGTGTGTGTGTGTGTGTGTGTGTGTGTGTGTGTGTGTGTGTGTGTGTGTGTGTGTGTGTGTGTGTGTGTGTGTGTGTGTGTGTGTGTGTCATACAAAGCAAGAGCATTCAAATAAAAAAAAAGAAACAAGAAAAAAAAAGTGCATAAATGATTTACTGGCTACCAAGGGGGGGGGGGGGGGGGGGGGGGGTGGTTGGCATGTGGTGCTTTGTGGCACAGCATGAGAGATGCTCAATATGCCTGTCGTGCCAGTTGGCAGCAAGGCGCCGCCGGTTGGCACCGTTCGCAACGCTTGTAGGTTGTGACATCTTCGAGAGAATTGCAGAATGCCCCCCCCCCCCTCCCCCCTGCACAACCCCCCCAACCACATCCAGCTCCCCTGTGTTGAACGGGGGGGGAAATCATCCTCACCGGAGCCTGAAATAAGACTGGAGGGCGGCTCATACATAGACTGCGCTGTAGCTCCTCTCTCATTATGCTCTCCGCTGCAGAGCAGAGAAGAGATGGGGGCTCTTTTGACTGCTCTGCCACTCCCCAAGGAGAATAAAGGCTTGTTCTTTTTTACTTCATCGTATGACTGAAAATAGCGGGTCTACAAGCTCACAATGCATCACATCCGCAACGTGTTGTGAGCTTGTAGACCTGCAATTTTAAGGCATACAACACCGTTGTGCAATGGAGCATATTCAATTATACGTAATCCAGCGGAGACACTAAAGTGCACTTTTCAATCACTGACTGACACTGCGGTGCATAACAGCCAGTCCCATGTGAATTAAATGTCAATGCTGATACGACTCACTCCTTCCTAAAAAAAAAAACTACTAATCCTCCTCCAACTCCTCGTCATAGTCTTCATCATCAGGCACAGCTGGAAGCATCACTGACCATTAGTTGATGGAGATGGAGCAACAAAGGCAGTATGATCTCTGTCTGTAGGCTATGTATCAGCATCTCTCCTCTGTAACATACAGTACAATACCGTTCATATTGCTCAATCTGCTCACACCAGGTCAGCCCTAACACTCAGTTATTATTCTGTTCATACTTTTATACTTCTATGTAAGAGCAATGTAGGCTACTGAGTGAAATCCCTCATATGTGAACATACCTGGCCAATTAACATTTTTTTAAAGTGGTTCAATTCAAGTATAGTTGTAGATCAGGTCTGTTTCTCGACTAGAGGGTGTAAGACTGTAAGTGGTTAACGGATTAAACCCTTGTATTAGATATAGGGGTTTTCAGGATGTGTACAACTGTACATCCGCACACACACACACACACACACACACACACACACACACACACACACACACACACACACACACACACACACACACACACACACACACACACACACACACACACACACACACACACACACACACACACACACTGTCGAGTTTATTCCGTGAGTGGGCTCATTATGATATTAAGTGCCGACCCAGCTTATATTTGTAACTTCATGTTTGTGTCGTTTATGTATAGATGTTGGTGCTATTAAGAAGTTCACTGCCTATACAGTAAATACTCTGTGTTATATAAGAACAGAAATCCTCTTATCAACCTTTTACAGTATATCTCAGGGATGTAGATATTAATACAGTTAATTGGGGGGTAAAATGTGTTATACTATGGGGAAGGCAAAGGTCATACTAGGACATAGTGTATGCCTGTATGGGACAGATAGGCAGGAAGTGTCAGATGACAGAGAAAGAGGAAGAGGCGGGCAGTAGCACAGGGCACAGAGGAGCTAATGTGTTCTTTCCTGGTTCATTCAGTAAAATGTAACAGATGGGATGACGCGTTTGAGTAAGTCCTTATAATGTGTTATATGTTCGTTGATGCTCTAAATACAGTCATAATGATGCGTTTATGCAGTCGCTATATCTGTGAATTAATAGTATGTGTTTTGTGTTTCTTTTGTGTTTTCAGTTATTACCTAAGCGCCACAGTCTCTGATAACTTTGTGCTAATGATCAGATTTAAGGACAATCAATGCTATTGAACTAGATCTAAACACGGGCCAGACAAGGCAAATAAGGCTTTATACTGTACACAAGTTTAGTAGAAGTATGTTTGTACGTGTATGAGTGTGTTATGAGATAATAGTAATAAAATGGCCAAAATCAAGTGATTGTTTGCGAGCATTATTGCAACGTCGAGGCTATGAACGTTTGAGTAATATAATCGGTGTGTGTTAAATCACAATTACCAGACCTGTTTGTTATAACCCCTTTGCGGAGGGTTGATTCAGTAATTAAGCAAAGCTATGAAACAGCAAAGTTTAGTTATATCCGTACACACACACACACACACACACACACACACACACACACACACACACACACACACACACACACACACACACACACACACACACACACACACACACACACACACACACACACACACACACACACACACACACACCTCTGTCCTTGTACATCTCTATCACTCACGTTCCTCCACGCGTGGCTCCCAGTTGGCACATGTTGATGAAATAAACGGTCTCTCTCCTGAGAGAGATAATGTGCACGGTCTCTTCCATTATTCAGTCTTGGTGAATGAATAAGAGGTCCATTGTAGGAAAGAATTACATCAATGACCGAGCACCAAAGATTCGTCAGCGAGGCTTAGAAGTTAGAAGACTATTTAATCAGGGGCGGGAGTGCTGTGAAGCACCATTGTTCAGGGCCACTGGGAAGAAGAAATAGATCTGCAAATGCACACCGTTAGCGCAACTTTCCACAGATGGAAGTGGAAGTGGTGGAAGAAAGAGGGCAAGAGGTGCTTTAAGCACTTCATTACTTTGTCAATATTTACAACACCGAGAGGTTAAGCCCTGCGACTTGCGTTCTTTACAGTTAAGTAAATGTTGATGTGACAGAGCAGATCCCACTGGAGCCGTTCAACCTCTGAGTCGACTCCCCTTTTTGATTCCAGGGAAAATTCTTCTTTATGCTCCAGGGTGTAACAAGTGAATACGTTCACGTTTTCCTGTACCCCACACCCCCACCCCAGGCTCCTGGATCGCTCATTAGGAGCCTGGCCGGACCCTCCAGGTTTTGTTTGGAACGCTCCCAAATGGAAACACGCGTTTGGAGCTGTGCCAAGCTGTCAACTTCCTACATGATTTGCAATGTGAATAACGGCTGCTCGTTTGGAAGGGTGTGCTCCAAATAAGCAAAACACTAAGTCGGAATCATTTCAAACTCAAGCCTATTTTGACAAAAGAATGACAGTGATCGGTTGATACTATTATCTCATAACTTCGTGTTTCAAATGTGAGTGAACTTCAGGCTGAGATCATCAACAACAGCAGCAGAACAGGCTAAATCAGGGTCTTCAAGTTCAAGAGGGGCTCCGGGAACCCCAGGTTGTCCTCAGAGATACACCAAATCTTTGTGTGATAGGGACTTATGTTTTATATATTAACCACTTGAACAGTATTATCCCTATTCTGAGGGGAACATTAGCCGAAAAAAGCAGATCTGCAAGCTGAAACGTTGTGAGCTTTTACTTTGCATTTGTCAGTTATTTCTTTCTTGAAGCAGAAACATCCACAATATTTTATTTTTGAGCAAAATGAAGTCTGCTTGGACCTGCTTTAAAGGTATATTCAGTGATTTCACTTCATTCAAATATCACTTATTTTTTCTTTTTTTTGGATAATCCTCTCTACTATAGAGTGTGCTGACCATATAAGGAGTTCCTCCCTGTCCCCAGTGAGCCTCTTTGGTAAAAAAAACCCTCGTTTCAGTTTTGGTGGCGGGTGGCAAAGCCTTCATCCAATCAGGATGAGAGGGGCCTTCCTCCAATCATGCTCGAGTGGGGGCACATGCTGTTGGCCTGTTGCACTTCCCCCCACTGTAGAGCGTGTGCATGTGCACATCTTGTTACCGGGGCGGACTGGGTGGTTTTCCAAATCACCCAAATCACTGAATGCTCCTTTAAAGAACCTCACTATGGGCTTCTCTCTTTTCTTCTCACTGTCCCTGCATGGCTACTGGCTTTTAACTGCTGTGCAACTCCAGTTATTGTGGGTCTAGATTGAATGGATGGTGCATCCAGTACAACTTTGTCCCATTAATAATTAAACTGTGAGAATATTATACAAACAGGGAGTTCAGTGAGTAGGGTCAAGACTGATTACACACTGCATGCTGACAGCCAGCGAGGAACCATTTGTTCAGCGGTAATTAGCGTAAATGATAAAGTAATGTACCCCATTAAGGAAGGGGGAGACAGTTTTGTGGAGGAGACTTTAATACCCGCTACACACTGTGACGAACGACAACAGGCAGCAGCGCTGAGCTGCAGATAAAGGACTTATTTGTACGAGGACAAATTTGAACATAATCTCTTCAATCCTGTGTTTACTCTTGAGGCTGAAACAGAAAATCACACTTCAATGCTGCTGCGAGGCGAGAGGCACAAACATGATTTAAGCGAAACATCTGCTCCCCTCCCAACAACACAACAAAATCCAAAACCAAATACAGTAGGCTAGTGGGGGATGTTCAATGTATGTTTGTAGATGTACTTCTGTAGATGTGTTGACTAAATCAGTGGTTGTCAACCTTTTCCGCATCAGGGCCCACTTCCTCAAAAGTATGCCGTGTTAAGTGGTCAGATGGGTGGGCTGCACCCACAATCAATGGACGGTGTTTCGGCTCAGATCTACTAACTATTATCTGGGGGCCCACTTGCAATATATCCTCACGGGTCACGGCCCATGTGGAGCCCTGGCCCACAGGTTGAGAAACAGTGGACTAAATGCTTTGAGAGAGAGGTGCGACGGGGGCACCCTGGAGGGCCGGCCATGACAGAAGGAAACGTGACAGCTATCAGAGGCTGGATTTCTGACCCGCAGGTGAGACTGCTTTACAAGCCTCTGGAGGAGCCAACGGTTCATCAATAATGTACGATGCCACCGGTCATGTTAACACTATCCTTAAGCACAGTCATTATGCATTACTAACCCCTATGGGAAAGCTTGCTGAACATACTCACACGGACTTGCACATGCACAGACGGGCACGGGCACGCACGCACGCACGCACGCACGCACGCACGCACGCACGCACGCACGCACGCACGCACGCACGCACGCACGCACGCACGCACACACACACACACACACACACACACACACACCCAGTAGTGTATGGAGGTTATAAAATGATCTTCATTACCCTGTATCATGTTGACAAGCTTCGAGCAATAACAGACGGGCAATATCTTGAGCAATATGGTCTGTTTACAACAAAGGGGATTTAATGTCAAGTATCCCAAGATGCAATAGGTTAGCGTCTTGAAACGAGTGTTCTTATTCCATTTCAGTTCGGTTCTTGGCACAAATGGGAAGAAATGTGCAGGGCCTGTGAAAGAAAAAAAGTGTGGAAAAAAACAGAAAGAAATCCTCCCACAGACATCCTGGAAAAAAGAGGTAAAGTTCTTCAACAGAGATTTACTGTTCCACTTTATGAGCACCGAGGCTGCTGCTCAATAAATCCTTTATCATTGCACTTTTTATTTGGAGATCTGATCTCGTCAGACAGATGGGGGGAGGGGGGGGGGGGGGTGAGAGAGAGACTGGGTGAGGGTGGGGGAGGGTCGTGTTAAAAATCGGTCTGACTTAACTGAGATTTTGTGCTGCTTGAGCAGACAGCTACTTTCAACAGCAGTGAAGCTGTTAACTAGATACATCCATCGATCATGTCAGCACAATGACGCCCGTGGCTGAGCAACTCACTTGTGTGGTGAGTCATACTGTCTGAGACTTTAAGTCTCCTGTAGGCAGTGGCACTGGAGCTTCCATATCTCATGCTGGAGCCTGGACGGTTTGCTGTGGATAGCAAGTGCAGTGGGCCTGAGATTTCTTCATTTGTTTTCCAGGGCCAGGGTGACTAGCCTACTAATATTACTAATACATTAAGTTTATACTAGGCATGTAACGATACACTCAACTTACGATACGATACGTATCACGATATGAGGTTCACGATACGTAGGTCCAGACCAACAGGAACGCACCCAGGGTGCCGGCCCGATTCCGGCGAGCCGCCCTGCGTCCGAACCGGTTGAGAAATGACAGAGTTACCGTGTGGGGGTCCCTCTACTGTACCCTCTACTGTACTGTACTGTACTGGCACACCTGAAATCACCATATATACAGTTAATATGTGCGTGTGTGTCTGTGTGTGTGTTAGGTTGCGCACAGGTGGTGAAAAACAACCATGCTGTTTTCGTGCTCATACCCAGCCAGCCAGTCTCTGCCGGGACTGGGAGAACCAAATTCTGGCGCGTGGAAGGACTAGGCTCTGTGGGTTGACTCCTGTCCAGGCCCCTCCTACGTCTCACCAGGTCTACTCCTGCTCTCACCAGGCCCAGGACCTGTGCGTTGCACCAGACTCCCAGTTATATTGCTTCTCATCTTTTGAGTCTCAAAGTGCTTTACAAATACTTAACTATAGTAAACAAAAATATGTAGCAACAACCATTAAATGCAAAATAACAAGAATAAAGGGGGTTCAAGGGGTTGTGCCTTGTTTTTGGATGAAAACGTGTCTTCTCTATTGATTACAGCGGCAGAGGTAAAACAAGGAGCGGTGGGTTTGCATTCACGTTAACTTCTCACGTGCTCTTACAATATAAGATACTCATTCAATGTATGTGCGATTGTGCGGGATCCCTATTACAGCTGAAGTTCAAAGGGCATAAATGAAGGTCCCGAGAGAGGCCTCGTTGCTGCTTTTAATTCACCTCAATGAATCCGCAGAGAACTTTCTTGTATAAAAGGATTCTTGGGTATGGCACATTTAGGTTTTGTTATTAAGAAGTGCACTTTGACATGTTATTTCTTTGTGGGTGGAGTAGATTACTATAAAAACGCAGGGTGGATTTCTAAGGGGGGACAAAAACATGGAGCCCCTTTGAGCAGAGTCTGAACTGGAAAGATGTAGGGTGCTTTCAGTCATCCTTTGAAACTCCCTTCATCATACAGAATATTTCAAGCCTGTGCAGCAGGCCTACACTCACACACTGTATACACACATATAAGCTAATGTAGAATACACTGTGATTCAAATATGACTTGATATTAAAGGAAAGCGATCTGAGGATCATAATGATGAATCATTATGTGGATTAGAACCAGTTTACTAAAGAGCTATCTAAGCCCTCTGTCTTATCCTAATGCCTCCGGATTTACACTGTACTGTATATACTTACTACACAATAAAAAGTAACTATAGTAAACAAAAATATACAGCAACAACCATTAAATGCAAAATAACAAGAATAAAGGGGGTTCAAGGGGTTGTGCCTTGTTTTTTGGATGAAAAAGAAAGTAACTAAGTACATTTACTCAAGTACTAATTTTGAGGTTTTTTTTTTTTAACTTTAACTTTTTCAAATGAGCAATACTTTTACTTCTACTCCACTACATCTCAGAGGAAAATATTCTATTTTTGCTTATTATAAAACATACCGTAACCACTTCAGCCTTATACTTTAGATATTTGAAATTAGCAGCTACAAGCTCACAATATGTCATACATGTTTAATACCGGACTTTTACTTGTAACAGAGTATTTCTACATTGTGATATTGCTAATTTTACTTAAGCAAAAAAAAAGGTACTGCTTCCTCGATTGAGCACTTGTGATCGTAGAGGAAATACTGTAAGGCTGCTGGTTCCATGCTCTGCTACACACATTGTCTGTGTTTTTTTCCCTATACACATAAAAGCCAGTTTCTAATGTGCAGATGTTCAGCTCTTCCTCACCATATGTATGCTTTCATAGTATGGCGATGCTGCCTGGCATGTGCTCTACTAGTGGAAGAGAAGAGAACCCATCTGTTCGGACCTGTACAGTGCAGAGGCCATCCACTCACTGTCACATACATATCAGGCACTTTGATTATTTCAAGGCATTATAAACACACATCATGTATACCAAAAACCATCATGTATACCAAAAAAGTTTGGGTACCATTGGTACCCAAACTTTTTAAGCTCGAGACCCAAAAAAGAAATGAGACGTTTGCCCGGGACTCAAACTAGTGAAAATAGCAGATCTACGGCTATTTCATTTGTTTTCTAATTTATGGAATTTCTTAGATTTTTCTTTGATTTCTTCATGAAATTAGAAATTACTGAAAAAAATCATTGCTTTTTCGTGGAATGTTTTTTGAAAATGTTTTGAAATAATAATAATTAAAACGTATAGGAAACAAAAAATAAAGGGACCCATACAAATGTTTACGCGACCCACAAATGGGTCCTGAACCACTGTTTGGGAAACATTGACCCATACCTATACACTATACAGCTGCAAGAGGATATACCTGGAAAGCTAATAGCTAATGATTACATAATACCTCATTGTATAGACCACAATATAACATATTACACATGTGTGTGGTGGTCCTGGTGGATAGTAACAAATGCATTTGCATTTGAATATTTTTTTACTTTATTTGAGTATTTGTATTTTTGGGTATCACCCCACTACATTTCAAACACAAATATTGTACTCTTTACTCCAAAAGTATATTTAAGCCTCAAATCCTCCAATGTCACAATGTGTCGCATCATGGTGCGTTATGGGCTTGTAAAAGAAAATGCATTTTGTAATCTGTACTTTTGAATACTTAAATAACCAGTTCACCCACTTTCAATCTATAACTTCATATAATTGATCCTCACTAATGCTCATTATAACATGGTACCATTTTTGTCTGTCTCTGTCTCAGGAGGAGTGCTGTGCGGTTTAGAAACCTGCCTACCAGTGACATCATCGATGGGGAATCCAAGCTAATAGAAACTGCAGACTTTCTATCCCTGGAAAGTTAGCATGCTATAATAGAAGCCATTGTTGTTCTTGCATAAAAGGGAAAAAAATATATATATATTTTGCCTGGCGATGATGTCACTGGTAGTAGGCGGGTTTCTGAACTGTCCAGAGTATACAAAAATGGTACCATATTATAATGAGCATTAGTGACTGAGGACCAATAAGCTAATATCTCACAGAATTTCCCCGCCCCCCTTAATACGCCCCCTTTCGGGGTTAGTGGTGATAGCGTGACGTCACTCCATAGACACTACATGTTAACAGAGGTAATTTAAGAAGTCTACAACTTTTGTTTTCTCAAGGTAAGGTTTGTTCTATCTGTTCGAGCTGATTTACCATCTTGTTTGCTTCATAATAATATTGGTCTGTCACATTTTTACATTAGAAAATGTACTTAGATTCTCCAGAGAAAAAAACGTGTAAATGCTAATGTTAAAGACACCACTATTTACCGGAAGTGGGCGTGGAAAGCGGGCTGTGAGATAGGCCTATTATATGAAGTCAAAGTAAGTATTTTTTCCCCCTTTCACTCATCTGTACTTTGACTCAAGGACTTGGGTTGAGTATTGTCCACCACTGGCCATACATGTGGCCTTTGGACACTTGGGTTGAGTATTGTCCACCACTGGCCATACATGTGGCCTTTGGACACTTGGGTTGAGTATTGTCCACCACTGACCATACATGTGGCCTTTGGACACTTCCGCAGTGAACACAAATAAATACAGCATTCATTACCACATAGGTCAAGAAATCTCACCTCTCATCGCAGTTTAAAACAAATATTGAACATTTGGCAGTGACAGCATTCCTCTGCTGTACATTGCTCTAAGTTTCTGGAATGACACAGTATGGGTCTGTGATTTTATGGTGCCACAAATAAGAATCTTGGGGGGGTGATTTAAGGTGCCTGTCAATACAGGGGAGTCCCCTGGTGTTATTGCTCTGCTACAGGAGGCCTCTTCCACTACATTAACACACTCCCCAGGATGTCTCAATCCAAATATCTGGTGGCTGCCATATCACCTCCAGGAGGTAAATACTAATAGATATATGAACCCATTACAAGAGCAAGTGCACGTTTAATGCATACTGTGCCTGTCTTCTTAAAACAACAATAAAGCACATTGGCAATAAAGCACAGGGATCACTCAGAAAGATAGATAACTTTAACAATTTTATTTGTGAAAAACTACAAGCAAAATTCATAAATAGACATTTTCTATTTGAAGCGGAGGAAAATGATACGGTTAGCCTATAAGCGCAAAGTCGTGCACATGCCAGAAACATGTAGTATTTCAACATTATAAGCTAGACAAGGAGCCATGATCAGGAGCCATGATCAGCTGAAATGATCAGCTGAAATGCTTCATACATTTCCACACCAGAAACATAATGTGACCATTTCACAAGGGGAAACAATGACACATTAGCTAGTTAGAAAAAGAAACAAACTAAAACTGGATTAAACAGAATGGATTAGTATACCGTCCCTACATACTTTTTCTTTTTTTTACCGAGCAATAACTTTAAAAGCATTGTACAAGACATTGTTATAGCAGGAAAATGAGAAGTTTGTATAATACACTTACTTGGAAATTCACGGTTAAGGTTATACAGTCAGTAACAAGCATTCTATATTTGGGTTTCTGACAAACAAAGCTAAAAAAATGTAACCATCTTTACACAGTAAATTAAGGTTACTGGTCGCACACAAGAACAGAACTGCTTGCGCGGAAAGGAAACAGGAAAACAAACAAAAAACCATTCAGCTCCAATGCCATTTTCATAGTGTTGGCTATTTGCACCATTTCAAATTCTATATACAAGCAATATTTCATATACTCAGCAAATGGCCATTTTTCAATAATTTAACATAATGAATCCGTTCTGTCAGACTATTCAGTCAAGTGAATGTGGTTGCGGATAAGGCAGGTAAAAGAGATGGCTTTTCAGGCCCATTGATAATAGATTGCATTACAAAGCAGGGTAATATTCTCAAATTGGACAAAACATTTTTTCCTTGTGTTCTGACCCAAACACCTCAGTATTTCTGTTCACATTGCTTTTTGCCACTTTGAACACTGACTCCATATTTCATATAAAGTACATATTAATAATCATAGCTGAATAGCAGGAAAAAAAAAGTTATGAACATATGCCACCTGGACATCAAACACTGCTCAACTCACAACACATGATTATCATCCCTACATGTGGAACAGCAAAGCCTAGACCCAAACCATGTCCCTGGAAACAGCACATGCATTTAAGGGACATGTGCACCGCATCTAATCTGACATGAGTTGCTCTCTGAGGGACAGAAGGTGTACTTAGGCTAGCTGGGCCCCTGAAGGCTACATGTACTATGGTAGTCCAGCAAAGTGGGGGCAGGGGGGGATGGGGGTTCACCAAAGGGCTACGTCTTCAAATTTAACACGCAGAACCACCACTTAAATCAGCTGACCCACCCACGACGACTACCGTTTCACCAAGCATGTCACCAAATAATTGATACGATGGTGGCTTTATCGGCTCTTGACTCAGTAAGTCATTCTCTGGTCTGAATTTAGCCGTACGCATTGAGGAGGGGACAATAAGAACACAGTTTAAATGGATTATATTAGTCTTTATTTAAACTGTATAGACCTTTTCACACTTGACAACATAAACATTCTAAAATGGGTACACATTTATTTCCTGTTGCAGTGTTTGTGAATATCAGTAGCAGACAGGAAATAAACTTGGACCCAAGCTGTTCCCTAGCAATGCAATTCCACCGACAAGGTCTATTTCAAGTCACACATTTTCATTTCATAATTGCATTTTCAAATTGTTATTCTGTCCATTTATGTCATTATGAAATTCCTTTGGTCCTTCAATAAATAAAACTAAGATATCATATAGACATTTATTCTTTATACAATTTCATACAGTTAAAAGGAAATTATGTTGGTCTAGTGCCAGCTAAGGTGAAAGTGAATTAAAAGCCTTAGAAGCCTCACTGGCTTGCAAATTGAAAGAGCCATTAAGTTCTATCAACAACTAGATTCTGTTTGTTTTGCCTTCAATGACAGCTTTGGAGTCTTATGAATCATAATCATGTCAATTGAAGCTTTGAATCTTCCATCAAATGTTCATTAAATAAAATAACGCCATGAGGACCAAAATACATAATAAAATCCAGAAGCAAAAAAAAAAGAAAAAAAAGAACAGAAAAAAAACAGTTCACAACAGCTTGGTAACGACAGGTAAAGGACAGATTACAGTTCAATATGGTTTTACCAAGTGGAACTGCACAAATTCATCCTTCAGTTACAACAGAAAAGATGCAGGTTTCCAGAGAACAATTAGGAGAATTCCATGGAATGCAGAGAATATAACAGCCAGACAGTTTTATTTAGTGTTTTACACGATAGCCTACACAATTATACAGTTATGGACACGAGAGACTCTATAAAGACATCTGCTAAAGCAGTGCTTAAAACAAAACAAAAACAAAACATCTAATTGAAAAGGTTAGGTGTTTGGACTTCAGGTGGCCTTTGTTCTGTATTTTTTTCTCTCTCCTTTCTTCTTCTGATGCAGGTTGACCTGTACATATCAATGAGACGGACCTGGCTGGAGGTCCTTCTTCTGATGCAGGTTGACCTGTACATATCAATGAGAGAGACCTGGCTGGAGGTCCCGACAGGTTGACCTGTACATATCAATGAGACAGACCTGGCTGGAGGTCCCGACAGGTTGACCTGTACATATCAATGAGACAGACCTGGCTGGAGGTCCCGACAGGTTGACCTGTACATATCAATGAGACGGACCTGGCTGGAGGTCCCGACAGGTTGACCTGTACATATCAATGAGACGGACCTGGAGGTCCCGACAGTGTTCAGAGTTGGAACAGTGTTGTAGAATGAGAATTTCTGAGTCAACAGGTCTTTGTCACATTGAGTGAATGGCAATCCCAGATCTGGAAAAAAAAACGTGTCACAGTGTATCTAGCACCAGTGTGTGCATTTGTGTATGATGTGTTTCATGTCTCACGAGTCTTCTAGTCCTATTGTTTCAAACTGCAAAAACACTGAACTGAAGGAACGAACGATCGATCTGCTGAATTATACAGCGAAGCTTCGACACAAAATAACAAATCAAACCCCAAAACAATAATATCAAAGTATACAGGTGCAACAGGTAATAAATAAGGGTAAGAATGGTTCAAAGTTATTAAAATGAGGGTGGTTATTGTGCACAGCGGAGAATTCTTCTTTACAAAGAAAATAATTAAAAGAAAAAAATATTGAATCGGCCTCACATCCACGATCCATGTACAAATATAAAACAATACATACAAATGTCTGGATGCTACCGTGAAGGGGAGGGGGCCCTGTTGGTATTAGGCCTGCTGTCCTGGCCTGTACCATGGTTGTGTAAGCACTAGGAGATCCCCCCACCCTCGACTCAAGAGAGTGGGGAATCAATCAATCTCTCCAACAGGTGCACCGTGCTGCTCCTCTCAGAATCCAGGGGTGTTTACAGAACGGAGGCAGGGCAGCAATAAGAAAGGT